>NC_047517.1:36136737-36371737 GCF_902827115.2 Pseudochaenichthys georgianus | reverse complement strand
CATGTATCTTCCTGAAAACGGGTTAAAATCACCACAGCTGGCGTTCAGGATGTGTCTTGACTCACCCGGTTCGGGCTGGGTAGTTGCCTCCATCTCCCAAAGGGGGGGTCTCTGTCACTCCTGGGAGAAGCCTGTCTATGAAGGCAGGGTACACTTCACCTCCTCCTCCTCCTCTTCCTCCCTGCTCCTCTGCGTCCTCTGCGTCCTCGGGGTCTCTTGCTCTCACCTCACAGTGAGCGCTCACCAGTAAGCCCAGCACCAGCACCAGTTCTCCCACTGCAGTCATGTCGGCTCCACATCAGCGAGTGCAGGGGAGCACCACCAGCAGCTGCATTTAACCAGGAGGAAGAGGGGGGGGAGGCCACTCCTCCTGCTTCCTCTGCCACCCCCTCTCTCTCAACAGACTTCTTCTCTGACTGCTTTGTATTTGTATTAACACAACCCCAGGAGGATAAAGTATCATCATTGAAGTATTACACATCGCTGCTGTGCAAAAATCGACACTTTAGTCTGTTCCCAAGAGGCAAACAGGAAGAGATATTTTCAGAGATAGCCAGAAACGTTATTTAACTTCTGCTGGGTCCAGGCGAGTGAAAACGGTATCAGCCAAAGTGTGACTTTTGATCCATACCCTGTGAAATGAAACTTCCCAAGTTTACTACCCACATTTATATGACAAGTGTTGAAAAGTTAGGTTTAAAATGCGAATGAAGAACATGCCAGAACAGAAATGTGAAAATTGGATAAAGCCAGGTTAAAATTCTTGTTTCATTTTCATTTAGTCAAAGGTTTTTATGAAGAAGATTCTCTTTGCATCACTCCACGAATCAAAACATATGTAAACTAAAAAGCCATACACATATACATGTCCTCCATCTTGCTCCATAAAAACCTGCTACTTATTAAAGTACAAAAGTATTAGCAGAGACATATTATTGAAGGAGCAAAAGGAGAAGTACTCAATATGTTCATCACTTTAATGTTGCGTCTGGAAAAGAAGGATATCATTGTAATTACTTTATTTATACTACTGGTTAGATTTTATCTGTAAGAATACGTCATAATTTATTCGTTGATTTACATTGTGTATTAATCATCTGAATAAAAAAAAAAACGATATTAGTAAAATATTTGAGTGTAAATGAGGTGACACAGGTTTCACTTCTCTCACCGTCTGTCTTCATCCTGTTTCTGTGGAAGTGATAAGAACAGAGGACATCCAGGAGGTGTGTGTGTGTGTGTGTGTGTTGTGTGTGTTACCAAATGTTGTTCATAACTTTAGATATTGAACAATGACAAGTTCAGAGATACCAATGCATTTTGATTAAGGGCACTTGGGGTCTTGGGAGGCTGTGGCCCAGAGACACAACAACATGCTGACTGCAGCGGGGTTTGAACCTGTGACCCCCTGATCCCAACACCAACGCACTAACTCACTGCGCCACAGCCTCCCAAGACAAATTGCTCCTGTGGGGGATTGCCCAAAGCATTGAGTGTCTAGCAAGTAACATGTAATGTAGCTTGGGATCTTATAATAATTTTGCATCTTAATCATAACATTTTGTTTTTGGCTCCATTGGGTGTCAGTTCTCGCCAAGTTTGGACACCCCTGTACGAGCTTATTCTTAATGAACTTGCCAAGTTAATTCGTTTCAAACCATTTGTTTGAAACTGGATTACCTTTTGGGCTTGGAGTTCATTCATTCTTGACATTTTAGTGACACAAACAATCAGGGACATTTATATTCCAAAGGTCGGAAGACTTACATCCATTCATCTGTACACCTGTTTCTTCCATATTTATACATGATCTAATTATAGAGTGTTTATTTTACTTTAGAGTATTTCATTTCACATTCTGTCTTTGTTATTCTATTTGATATATTTTCTTATTCCTACAGCCTGTTTGCTCCATTAGGGTCTTTTGTTTTATGTATTCTTTATTTTTTTGTTAGATATATTGTATGTTGCTCGTGATGTTACGTTCACGAACGATCCGATTATTTTGAACGGCTCTTTGGACGAAGGGAACCGAGTCGAACTTGGTGAGAGCCGTTCTTCTGTGGCACATGGTAGACGAGCCTAACGCGTTGAAGCAGCATTTGGATGCACTTCAACAAAAACATAGGCAATGATAGAGCGCAAGATGAACATGAAGTGCAACATTGGTAAAGCCAAAATATCATTTAAAGCAGGGTCAACACATAATTTCCACCGCCACTTAAAAAAACCCGGCTCCTTTGAAAGGCTCTCGGAGAGCCGTAATTCCCGTCACTACATGTTGCCTTGTTGGATGAGTTTTGGACTGCTTTGCCGAAGACACACTGCAACTATTGTACTGTACATGTAACAATAAAGCCTTTGAATGTTAAAAAAATGTGGAAACATGCCTCAAGCTTATTGGTAACAGGTGTCTCAGTCGTGACGAGATGTCTCACTCGGACATTTCTATTCCGTCCCTCGTTGTTTTCATTTGAATAATCACAACATTTGAGTGGATTAAAGTAACTTGAAGTGAGCTGAAGGAGAGCGTAGCGAGGGAGGCTGGCAGTTCCTGTGCAGGCTGAGAGAGCCGAGACTTTTCCACAGGGAGAGGGGGGGTTGGGTGGTGGTCATTTCCGAGGATTGTTTTAAAGTTATGAGGAGGTGGCGGAGGAGGGGGGGAGGTAGAAATGTGCGAGAAAGAGAGAGTGTAGAAAGAGAGCAATGTCAAAGACACTACTGGAAATGAGTCAGCTTTCAAGCACTTTTGATTTCCTTGTCTTGATTCAATGTGGCTTTTTTAATGGGATTTTGGTTACAGAATGTGGCACAAGCTGAAGAACAAGCTTTTACCTGTCATAAAATGTTTGTCTAACGGCCCGTCCACACTACAGCGTCGACAGGGTCGACAACTCCAATCTGCCCATTCACTTTGAATGGGGTGACGTCACGTTGCCTCGCTTTTTCGCCGAACTGAATTGTGGGTAGCAGAGCGGTCCGTCTCCGCCGTCTCCGGCAATGTTCAACTTCTGACGCCGGAGACGCCGGAGTAGCAAGCGCCAGCCAATCAAATCCCGTTTCGGAAAATCTGACAGCTCAAGCCGTAGCCAATCAAACCGCGTCTAAGCTGGGAGAGATATCCCGCCGTTCATTTCTATATTTCATAAAAAGATGGAGGAGAAACTAACTATCGCCGTAGCAAATCACCCGGTTTTGTATGACCAGACCCTCTTCACCTACCGGGATACAAACCGGAGGAACCAGGCATGGAGGGAGGTGGCAGAGACAGTGGGGGAAACTGGTAGGTTTTCGCCTGTTTGGGGAGTTTATATATATATATATTGCTCGCATAAAATCCCCGGGGTTTTTTGCTTTGTATGTCGGGGGCAGGAGATTCATGTGATTGGTTGTTGGTAGTGTTGCTTGAATAAAATCCCCAAGCTACAGACACGCCCAGCTCCAAGCTTTTTTTGAAGCTGTAGTGTGGACGCTCCGTTACATTGTTCAACTTCTGACGCCGGAGACAGCGGAGACGGACCGCTCTGCTACCCACAATTCAGTTCGGCGAAAAAGCGAGGCAACGTGACGTCACCCCATTTAAAGTGAATGGGCAGATTGGAGTTGTCGACGCTGTCGACGCTGTCGACGCTGTCGACGCTGTAGTGTGGACGGGCCGTAAATGAGAATACTTTACGTCATCACACAAACCTTAGCCACCTTTAGCTTAGCAGCAGTGAGGTGCTGTCATGTGACCGTGATACAGTTATTTTATATCCTAACGTAAGCTTTTGTACTCAATCTAAATCATAAAAGCTAGAGATTATCTTGCTGACGAATACATAAAAGTTTCATAAATGTTTTGTGAATGATATTTGATTTGCAGACAGACATAGACTTTCACTGAAAAATATTACATCACTTAATAGTCTTTATTTGTTATAGTTTATTTTACATGCTGTATTGGTGTATAAAAACAGAGAAGTAATTGTCATCAACATTGATCTCTTATAACGTAATAATATGATGAGTTGTGTCTTTATCCCTCAGGATTATAAAAGACCCCCAGCCACAAACTGTTCAGTCTGCTGCCGTCTGGCAGGCGTTACCGCAGCATCCGGACTAAAACCACCAGACACAGAGACAGCTTCATCCCACAGGCAATACGACTGTTACATAACTGAAACTATTTCACAACATTCATCTGCTACTTATTTATCTATCATCTAATATATCATTCCAATAACTTGTATACAGACTCGTATTGCACTATTCCACTTTTTTTCCTCCTCACTTTTCTTTCGAACTATTTTTCTTTTGTATTACTTTTAGTATAATATACTTTAATATTGCTTTAATATTGTCTGCTTATCTGTATTATTGTGTTGCATTGTTGGAGAAGCCTGTGACCTAAGATCTTCAACGACATAATTACTCTGTAGCTATGTTAGTTTGACAATAAAGAACCGTGATCAATTTCTTCTTGACAAGTGATTGACAACATGTTAACATTTAACTGTACTGTATACAAAGGTGTGTCACAGTTAAACAAATTAGTTAACTACACAAACGGACCATCCCGGGTTAACACTCCTTACGACCACCTGTATGTATACACATCAGACTAAAGACACTCACTGTATAAATGATCCGAATCTGCCCATGGCAAGCAACGAGGGCCAAAACAAAGGAAGCAGCGACCCCACAGAAAGAAAGAGACATTAGAGAAGATGCTCAAAAGGACCGCACAGCTGTCTAAAAGAATACTAAAGACATCATGACTATATTTAGTGTGTTGTCTCTTTTGTCTCCATTCGGCAACTTTGAAAGGCGCCTATATCAATAAAATGCATCATTATTATTCATTAGCTACTGTGTAAAGGTAAAAATACAGCTCTAATCTAAATTTCACATTACAGAAGAGCTCTAGAAGGACTGTCAATCGATTACTTTGAATCACCAACGCACAATTCAGGAATGCAATGAATTGAAGGGTGGTGGCGCAGGGTTAGGGTTAGGGTTGCTTCGTTATTAACAGCAGCTGGACGTAACAACTCCTGCTAGCTCCTGCTCGCCCCACCTGGAATACCTGATGATCAAATGTCGACTCTTCTATCTACCCCGGTAATTTACCCTGGTGATCTTTTAACGGCTGCTGGTATTCCATCAACGACCCATGACCCAAACTACTAGGAGTTTTAAGCAAATAGGCTCATCATGGTTTGATAGCAATACCTTACTTTTATGAACCCTAGTCCAACGAAAGGGGGACTTTGATCTACTGTTATTCCCTGATAAGAATTACTACATAGCAATTTCCCAACCACCATTTTGGGAAATCAGACATGGCCACCAATTACCTCCTAACATTCGGTCTATATGCTGTAAAATGTATTATCTCTTCGATTTCCACACGGCATCTATTGCACGTCTGTCCGTCCTGGGAGAGGGATCCCTCCTCTGCTGCTCTCCCTGAGGTTTCTCCCATGTTCCCTTTAAACTGTGGGTTTTCTCCGGAAGTTTTTCCTTGTACGATGTGAGGGTCTAAGGACAGAGGGTGTCGTTTTCTCATACTGATATTCTGCACAATCTGTGCTGTTGTATTTGCTGTAAAGTGTCTTTACTGTAGGGTATTTTTATTATATGTATAGCACTTTGGCTCAACCAAAAATCGTTTAAAACAAACAAACATGAGGCCACGTTGACAAGAGTGAAGTAGAATTGGACACTAATGTTTTTATAAGGTTCATCAGCAAACAGGTGGATGACTGAATAACTTTATCAATTAGAAACAGTGGATGGATGAAACCTACTGTGACTCACAGTCACAGAGAACTGATTCCCTGCACACTGCCCTTACCCATCTGGACAAGTTATCATGAAGCCGCTAAACTACTTCACTAAGGCCCTCTCTTTCCTGCGAAAAGACACTGCATGGTCTCCTGATTTTCTTTCCATCCTGCAGAGAACAGAGAGACACAGAGGAACCAGACCAAACTGTGAACCCACGATGAAGAGGTTCAGTGAATGTGGGTCAGGATGTCAGAGGAGACGCTGTAGAAGGACAGCGAGCCAGCAGGATAATCCAAATACACTGCCAATCTGTCAGAGATCAATACGGGTGAGGAGGAGGGTTGGGGTGAGGTGGGGCAAGAGTAAACAGCGCTTGGGAAGGAGTCGTAGAAAGGAGAGGAGGAGAACATGTCAGTCTTATTGTGACAGACGGAGTAAGGACGATCGTCAAACAGTCCAGACTCCAGGATCGATCATTCTCCCCAAACCTGCAGTTTTCCCTGTCTCCTCTCCTGCTCATTCCTCTGTAACGCAGAGATATGTTAGCCCTTCCTGTCCACTCAACCTCCCGGTAACAGCGACCAGTCAGGGCATTTTCACACATCAGCTGAGGCCAGAAATCAAATCTGTCTGGATGATTAGGATATGGCTCCTCCTTTTCTACATGTGTCAACTTCCTGTTGCTCTCACACAGTTTGAGGTTTCTGTTTACCGTGTTTGTGTCTATTGTGAGGTCACAGGAATCTGAAGAGAGAAAAACAGCAGCAGTTATTAACCTCGTTTTGTAGATGGTTGCTGCTTTCTTTTGATAAATAAAACTAAAACAAACTTACACTTCCTCAGACCTTGTCTCAACCATCGGACCCCACAGGCTCGACCCTAAAAGGATGAGGAGGGGGGTACATACTATATTACAGGGCTCAACGCTAACTTTTAAAAGTGGTTGCCAGGCTGGCAACCAGGCATCAGCTTTTGGTTGCCAAAACTGAAAATACGGTTGCCATTTTTAGTCACCTTATATTTTAAATAATTAAGATACTATACAGTTATACGTCAACTTAATAATGAAAAGGTGACACAAAATAATGTTCAAATGCTTTACAATTGTAATTAACACAATTATTTGAAACTTAAGTGGTAGGAAACTTGTCCACCCTCAATTGCTGGTATACTAAATACCAGCATGCAGCTGCTGTCACGTTCTTCACAGATCCCGCAAAAATGAATTGAGAAAGTCACTAGTTTCGTCATCCGTTGTCTCCCTTTCAAATGTGGGTTTTCTTGACCTTTGTGCTGACCCCCACCTTAGATCCATTGGCCTTTCAGCATCGAAGTCTTGATTGTGGTTCTGTCATTGGCCAGACCAATACATTTCTAATGTTAAATAACTGAAAACCATTCACAATTAACAATTAGATATTAATTATTACTGCTGTAAATTAGCTTTAATATGTCTAACTATATTTAAAATGTGTTACCTTTTTATAGAAGTGATTATATTTGGATGGTAAAATTTTGTTTTGCACTTTTATTTTGGTAGTAATAAGATCGGGACTCTTATTTTGAAGGAACTTTTACCGGAGGTGAATGCACAACGGAGCATGTACATATATATTTCGCCTCCCAAGACTTTACACATTTCCTCTTTGCTTTTCGATTGGATGGCCTACCTGCCTGTCAGCCTTCAAACTTATATCGTGCCCTCATTGGTCATGTGCGCGCTCGTGTGTGTTGGAGGAGGGGCTTTGTAAGGAAGTCTGAAGGAAGAGGCAGATTTTTTCAGGTTGTGTAGGTCTACTTTCAAATTCTAGCGCACTCCAGCTGGTTTCTCCAAAATTACATACCCCACGTATCAGGTTCCGACTGGTCACAACAATAATTAAATATCACTCTTAATACAACAAATAATTAACATTTATCCATTTTGGGGTGCACATTTGGCTGTTTGCTGTCCTTATTTCTTCATGTTAAAAAGTACAAGAAGTGGTTGACATTTTTTCGGAATGGTTACTGTCGAGCCCTGTATGTATACATATTTGAAATACATTCCACGTGTAAATACACCGATCAGGCATAACATTATGACCACTGACAAGTGAATTATTGATTATCTTGTTACAATGGTACCTGTCAGTGGGTGGGATATGTTGGACAGCAAGTTAATACTTTGTCCTCAAAGTTGATGTGTTTGAAGCAGGAAAAATGGGCAAGCGTAAGGATTGTGAGCGACTTTAATAAGGGCCATATTTTGAACGCGAGATGACTGTGTCAGAGCATCTTCAAAACTGCAGCTCTTGTGGGGTGTTCCCGGTCTGCAGTAGTCAGTACCTACCAAAAGAGGTACAAGGAAGGAAAACTATTGAACCGGCAACAGGGTCAAGGGCGCCCAAGGCTCATTGATGCGCGTTGGGAGCGAAGGCTGGCCAGTGTGGCCCGATCCAACAGAAGAGCTATTGTACGCAGTTTGTTGCGTATGAGGATGCATAGCCGCAGACCGGTCAGGGTACCCATGCTGGCCTCTGTCCACTGCCGAAAGCGGCTACAATGTGAGCATCAGAACTGGACCACATGGAAGAAGGTGGACTGGTCTGATGAATCACAGTCCTTCTACATCATGTGGATGGCCAGGTGAGTGTGCATCGCTTACCTGGAGAAGACATGGCACCAGGACGCACTATGGGAAGAAGGTAAGCTGGCGGAGGCAGTGTGATGCTTTGGGCAATATTTTGCTGGGAAACCTTGGGTCTTGCCATTCATGTGGATGTTACTTTGAAATGTACCACCTAGTCGGTCAAATCGCCTGTCAGGAGATCCTGAGTTCAAATCCCAGCAGCACCTCAGTCACAATGTAACACGTTTCAAACGAGGATAACCTTAAGAAGCCTTTTTAGACTTGAGAGTATCTTTTTTGTCGATTCTTACTACAGAGAATACCGGTATGCCGGTTTTAGTGGATGTCTCGCTCTGGGAAGGTTTTGAAATCCTCTGCTGCAGAACAGGAGGTGCTGTGGCTTAGTTGGTCAAAGCGCCTGTCTAATAAACCTTAGATCCTGGCTTCAAATCCCAGCAGTGCCTTAGATTCTAGAAGATGCTTCTATAGATTATTCGCTGAAGTTGATCCAAAAACTGTCTTTATTTCATGTTTAGATATACGTCAAGTTAATGTTCGTGCACTGCAGACACAATGTAAAATAAAAACTCTAGACTTTATATTTCTCATGATGTTATTGATTCATCCATTTTGATCAACTCTTGGTCCATTATTAAAAGACACCCAACACTCAAATATAAATTAAAAAAGGCAGTTATACCAATGTTTCCATAGAGGTGACTGGTATCGTGCAGCACTGAGCCACGGATTTGAAAGCAGCATAATGACAGAGTTGAGAAACATTCAATCGACAGATGAATTTGTAAATCAGATTTCTCAGGAGAGCATGGAACGTGTTGACTCGTCATTACAGAACATTTCCCGTGCTCTGCACCGCCTGGGTTTTCTAAGCAGTATACACAGACAGTCATTATAAGCAACCTGGAGCTTCTTGAGGCTCGCCTTCTTCAGCTTGAGCCACAAGGGGGCAGTAGAGAGAGGAGTGCAATACGCTCTAAAGAGGTTCACCTTAGCCTCATCTGAACACCAAGAGAATGTTCTAGTCAACATGTTAGCTTGCGTGTATAAGACACGCCGCTGTCTATACATGTCATCATCATCAGCCATTTCATCTGTGATGATGTGATACTTTGTGTTACAGCAAACAGACAGCACCTGCGCTGACAGGTAGCATGTTGGAAAACCAAGGTTCTCCCCTGTTGCTCTGCAGATCATTACAGAGCTCTTCTTAGCATTGTATTTAACATCAAATTTGACTCCGTAATCAGAACACACATTTAGCAACTGTTGAAATCCAGCACTGCTAGGAGAAACAAAAGCCAGATCATCGGCATACATAAGATGGTTTACAATCACATTACTAATCACACATCCTGTTTTACAGCCAGTTAAATAATCTGATAGATCAGGGGTTCCCAACCTGGGGGGTGCACCCCCCCTCGGGGGGGCGCCAAAGATCGCAGGGGGGGCGCCAGGCCTCAGATGATTTGAGGCCAAATATCTATTATCTATATATTTAGACTTTTTTACATTTTTTTTTTATACATATAATTGTAAGGCAATACATGATTGTCACTAAAAGCCTTGTCTCTACATTACAATAAAATATAAAAAATTGTTGATTAATTAAAGGTGGGGTAGGTAAGTTTGAGAAACCGGCTCGAGATCGCTAGAATTTGAAAATACACAACCGGAGAAAATCTGCCACTTCCTCACAGAGCCCCTCCTCCAACACACACGAACGTGCACATGACCAATGAGGGCACGAGATAAGTTTGTGCCCCGATGGAAGGCTGACAGGCAGGTAGGCCATCCGTAATACCCGGCTAAACGGATTGGTCGTGCTTTTTACAGTATTACGGCTTCCACAGATGAAATTTTTTTATGGATTTTTTGTCAAAGCACTTCAGATATTCATTGCTATCGGGATGTTAAGAGCATTCCATGGAATATAACAAAAAGTGTATCTCGAGCCGGTTTCTGAAACGTACCTACCCCACCTTTAATGTTCATAACAATTCAAGTTAGTAGCTATTAAAGGCATAAAAAGACAGAAATGTATAATTCTTTCTATAGAAATGTTTCTTCTGCCCGTAAAGTTTCCAAACCGGGCTTGTCTGGATAAGCGCATTTTTAAAACATAGTCATCGTCCATGCCGGTTTCAGTTGGATTATTTGTCACAGTTGCTCCGATCAGATCGGTCTCCTCCATTTTGTAGATATTTACGACTTTTGAATCCACATAAACACATCGGCAAAATCCGGCTTCCTTTGAACATGTGTTTTAAACAGTTTAATACCTTTGTGAATTGTTTCCATTCGCGCCGTCCTTTAATTTCTTCATACAGCGGGAATCCAAATGAATTAATCCTGAGTCCAAACATCAAAGTCACTCCATAGTGCTCCTTAATTACGCTTTCATCCTCCTTCAACAAAATACTTCACATGCAGTTTGTGACAGTAGTTGTAGCATTTTTGAGACTTTTAAACTTAAATTATCGCTGTTGCGCCCCTGGCGAACTCCATTACCAACACCAAATGGCGCAGAGACTGCATTCCCCCATTTGATCCGCATGCTCCTGTTGGCATACCAATAAGCCAGGATCCTAATTACACCGTTGGGCACGCCTCTTTGTCTCAATTTTAACAACAGTTTCTGATGGTTAACTCGGTCAAAAGCCGTAGAGGCATCAATGAACCAATCAGAACAGTGGAATTCTGTCTTCGATATGTTTCTACCATTTCCTTCAAAGCATAGATGCATAGCTCAGTGCCATGCTTAGCCTTGAAGCCAAACTGGTTATCTGAGGTACATAAATAAGAACATAATCTATCCAACTAAATTCTTTCCAGGATTTTGGATAACACACTGGCTCGACGCTAGAGCAATTGGTCTATAGTTATCCAAGCTCCCTACCTTTCCCGCTTAATTAAAGCGGGCAAGATTATCAATGTGTTGGTCTTTGTGAATGCTTTGCTCAAATACCATCAGTGCCTGGATGTTAAAGAGATTATCTCTTAAATTCAGATTGAAATGTTCATCCCTACCATCTCAGAAGTAAGGGGTAAGGGTTAGGTTAATGGTAAGAATGATAAGGTAAGGTTAAGGATTATTAATACAGAGCAAAGGGGGAAAAGCTTCAGTGCAACACCAACATAACTATTAATTTCATCCTGCTTCTATCCTACGTAAAGATATTTTTACAAACTTTATTTTTGTGCAGGAAGGAAGGGTGTTATTTCCTCTATTTTAGTATAACATTGAGATGAGATAAGTTGATATTCTGCTCATATTATCGCTGTGAGCAGGATTTGAACTTGCACGGGGATCCAAATCCAACGCCTTAACCACTCGGCCATCACAGTTCACTTTGCATAAATATATTAATAAGAAAGCACAGAAAATAAGTTTAATATAGGTTAAGATATCCAGCATCATTATACAAAGTAATACTTTCGCCCCTAGTTTTGCTGCTATAGGCTTAGACTGTCGGGGACACCTTACTTCTTCCTTCTCTCTGTCTGTACCTGTGTACTCTCATGTTCCCAATAACCCAGCTTCTCCCAAATTTCGTTTTGGTGTCTATCTACGCCGGGATCCTGAGTCGAGGCTGATCCTGAGTCCTGAGTCCTGATCTGAGTCCTGGACTTCGAGTCGTGGCTAAACCTGTCTCTGTGGTCCTGCCTGACTCTCATCAAACTACTTCCCTGATGGCTCCCACAGGATTGTTGACATCCTCGTGGATTCATCTTCTTATTATAGACGCATGCATTTACAAACATTTGGTCTACCTATGCTGTAAATGTATTATCTTTTCGATGTACACACGGCATCTATTGCACGTCTGTCCGTCCTGGGAGAGGGATCCCTCCTCTGTTGCTCTCCCTGAGGTTTCTCCCATGTTCCCTTTAAACTGTGGGTTTTCTCTGGAAGTGTCCTTGTACGATGTGAGGGTCTGAGGACAGAGGGTCTGAGGACAGAGGGTCTAAGGACAGAGGGTGTCGTATTGTCATACTGATATTCTGTACACACTGTGAAGTCCACTGAGTCAAATGTAACATGTGATATTGGGCTATATAAATAAACATTGATTGATTGATAATAACTATCTCCAACTTTACCGGCTGTGACACAATAGTTATAATTAAACCCATTTCAATATATGGTTTTGAAATGGGCCATCATGCATAACAAGTACTGGTGATTATACTTGATATATTGACAGAGAATCCCTCGGAAAGACACACGTTTTTAACAAAGTTTAATTCAAACAAACCACCAACTATAGATTCATTTTATTACTCCACTCTAAGCTGTGATCATTATTTCTTGCATCTTGTAGGAAAAGGTTGTGTTGACATGTTTGACAGGAAGTTACGATAAGCAATGGAGTCTTTGTATATCACGTACTTGTCCTATATATCATGACACGCTGTTGAATCATTGTCCAGCTTTATTGCACATACATGTAAATGATGCATATTGTTCGGTAACACATGATATTTGCCTCCATCGTTCCTTGTGCTGAAGTATCTGAATATTCCAATGAAAGCACATTTCACCGATGGGAGAGCACACGAAGCATCTTAAAGCATTTTATTTATTGATGTAAATAAGTTTACTTCCATATGATTGTCTTTAAGAAAATCTTACTTTGACCAACACATGATAAAATACATCACGCATACAAACGACCATTCAAAGCAGTGCTGGATGAAGCAAAAATAAAACACACATAATACTGCACAGTTCTGAAACATAACTTAAAATAATACAGTCCTTCGATACCACGTGATTAAATCATTAAGATATAAACACAGGTCCTTCATACGCAGCTTCAAAACAGGCCAAATAAGGATAACTTCTATTGTAAACCAACGCTGCCACAACACCACACAATGTCCCTTAAAACATCTCAGACATTAAATGCATCCTCACGTCACAAATGAAAAGTACCGTTCAGTGGTTCAAACAGAAACACACAGATGCAGATGTACATACTATGAAGGCACATGTGGCTTTGGCAACAAATCAAACACCTGCATTTCCCCGGATAGCTGTGGCAAGAGGTCCATTTTAGTTTGGTTTCATGTCTGTCTTTGTATCGATGCGACTAAGACACTACTTTTCTAAGTATGTTGAAGCAATGGAGCTGCTTTATTGCTTCTGTTTCCATCAGCAGGTGATCCAATCCAGCTGAACAAACATTCATACATAATTTAAGGCACAAAAAAGGTTTATTCCCTTCAGTAAGCAGCCTGGAGATACAATCTGAACAGAATAAGGCACAAGGGAAACACTGGAACAGAAGAAGCCAACGCAATGTAACAAGCCGATTGGTCGCACTAGAAACCCTGCACTGTAACTATTGCACTCCATTGTTGGCTTAATCTAGTGCTGTCTGTGAAAGCAGGCTGGGGAAGTCACTCATGCTACATGCAAAATGTTGGTTTGTTTGTCAAGTAAGAAATCTGTAGCTGGTTTGTAAAATATAATATCTATCGAGCAATGTACAGACTGTAACACTGAGAGGATGAAAAGTGAGTGAATGGAATAAAAGCGAGGGTTAGTGAACCTACTGCTGGTCATACGTGATGGATCATACGGAACACAAAGGTCTAGCATGGATTAAAACATATTTACTGACTTTGTATTTCTACCTGAACACAGTGTACCGGAGTATTACCAGGCTTTGGTCTTTGACTGTTTTTATTTTGCTACAGAGGCACATGATGCAAACTCCACATTGTGAGTGCGTCCTGTTCGTTGGTCCCCCGTACTTCAGGTCCATTTCACATGTTGCAGTCCACGAATGAAACCACACGCCGCAGGTAAAAAGCACAATGAGCGCAACACAGAGGGAGAGGAGGACAGAGAGAGAAGCAGAGAAAGTTGTTCCAGGGCCGTTTGGATGCGACGTCTTCTTCACCTGGGTATAGGAGGAAGAGGCGGGGCTCCTCTCTCCTTTTTACCAGAACCTGGAGAGAGCAAAGAGGAGTTGGTATGATAACTTCCCATAGGAGATGTAACTTTCTTCCACTAGGTGGCACTGTGTCACAGTCCAACTGGTCTGCAGCTAACTTTACTCTAGGACGGTGCTTCTCAAACCTTTTTCAGTAATGTACTCCCCTTTGAAACATTTTCTCAGCCAACTACCCCTGGACCGACCCCGGACATTTTTGATAGAAAAAGCCTATATAAATAATTACAATATAGTAATGTTCCATCAGTGTTTGATTTATTAACTCCTTCGTGCACGAATTACAGAAAACTAAGGATATTTTCATCTTTATGTATGCATGAAAAAAAAGAATATAACGAAAAAAAATTAAAACAGATTTTTCCTAGGAGTTTTTTAATTGAAGTAATATTTAACAAACCAATGAACAAAACGATATATTATGAAAAACTATAAACTACGATACCCACATGTTTATATGAGGAGTGGTTCTAGGAATATTTTATATAAAATTGTGTTTTCTATTTAACTTATTGTACTAAGATTATTTTTGTAATCATGCATGGTATTTTTTTAATTAACCTTTTTATTTATTGTATCTCACGTACCCTCTGCAGTACCGCAACGTACCCCTAGGGGCTCGCGTACCCCCATTTGAGAATCACTGCGCTAGGTCTAGGAGATTGGGGCAGGAATGAATCCTAAAACGAGTCAGGATTTACTCCTCCTGGTTTCAAACTAAAATACGTCATCACTGTTTGCACCACTCTATTCTATTTCATATCATTTAACCTGCATATTAAGATTGTGCAGTGAGCTCTCAGTAGTGAGTGAATTATGAAGCTTTAGTTGAAATAGTTTTCCTGTTGAACCCCAACAATTGTGTAGGGTTGTTTTTAGTGATTGAGAAAAAAATGGCGATTGGCTATTTGGAAATTGACGTGATATTAGTCAAAACAGACAAAAGTGTGTGTGTGTGTGTGTGTGTGTGTGTGTGTGTGTGTGTGTGTCAGACTGACCTCTGCTGTCAGACTTGCCGATCTTGCTGGGGTACGTCTTCTGGAAGTGCACGTATGGCTGCGGCGGAGGAAGGTCCGACACCGGATGGAAATTGAACCGACTCTCCCACTCATCTGTTTTAGAGAGAAAATGGAGGATCAGTGGGTTTACAATACTAGGCAGGTTTTCAGGATTAGACATTATTCTTCTGATTCCACACAATGCAAATCGAGAAAGATAGATAGATAAATGATAAATATACACTTTATTCATCCCAATTTGAAAAAGCACAGATTATGTTAAATAAGAAATAATCAAACTGTTGTTTTAACACCAGGAAATATCAGATACAACTGAAAGATAAGCAACTTGCAAAGCAGCTTTCACACTCAGCACCTTTGGAGTTAGTTTGATATCCAGTGTATTTGCGTCCAAACACTTCTTCTGAGTCAGAGAATATTGTGACTTCAGGAAATATGATTACACATTATTTTTCAGGAGGAGGTCCTTTTGGATCCTCTGACATCTCTTTTCCCTCCTGCCGTCCAAACTAACTTACTTTGAGGTTCAATGGGATAAAAACAACACTAACAGGGGTGAGAGGGTTCCTCTGCCATGGCTGAACACGGTGGAAATCATGTGGTAAAAACAACACGAGGGAGACAGTCGCTCATAGGGAGAGTTCAGAGCTGGAGAAATCCACTACGAGGCAAAGAGATTATTATCTACCTGCAAATGTACGACTGGCACACATTGATTTATAACTCTATATATACGGTTTCACTTGTCTATCTTACTTTGTATTGGTGAAATACAGAAAGAAGAAGACATTTATTTATCTATCCCTCAAGGGGAAATTCAGTTTGAATTCTGTTCATATATAGAGTACAAATACACACATGTAAACAGGTCCCATACGCATTAGAGCCAACATACACACATGCACAAACCCAAGATAGACACATGCACAAACCCAAGATACACACATGCACAAACCCAACATACACACGTGCACAAACCCAAGATACACACGTGCACAAACCCAAGATACACACATGCACAAACCCAAGATACACACGTGCACAAACCCAAGATACACACATGCACAAACCCAACATACACACATGCACAAACCCAACATACACACGTGCACAAACCCAAGATACACACGTGCACAAACCCAAGATACACACGTGCACAAACCCAAGATACACACGTGCACAAACCCAAGATACACACATGCACAAACCCAACATACACACATGCACAAACCCAAGATACACACATGCACAAACCCAACATACACACGTGCACAAACCCAAGATACACACATGCACAAACCCAAGATACACACATGCACAAACCCAAGATACACACGTGCACAAACCCAAGATACACACATGCACAAACCCAACATACACACATGCACAAACCCAACATACACACGTGCACAAACCCAAGATACACACGTGCACAAACCCAAGATACACACATGCACAAACCCAAGATACACACGTGCACAAACCCAAGATACACACATGCACAAACCCAAGATACACACATGCACAAACCCAAGATACACACATGCACAAACCCAAGATACACACATGAACAAACCCAAGATACACACATGCACAAACCCAACATACACACATGCACAAACCCAAGATACACACATGAACAAACCCAAGATACACACATGCACAAACCCAAGATACACACATGCACAAACCCAAGATACACACATGCACAAACCCAAGATACACACATGCACAAACCCGACATACACAAACCCAAGATACACACATGCCCAAAAATGCAGCTGGGGGTTCAGTGTCTTGCTTGAGGACCACCAGGAAGTGAACTGGCGTCTTTCAAGTCACTAACAATACTTGTTTTGGGTCCAGACTGGGACTCAAACCAGCGAGCATGCTTACGAACTGAGCTGCTAAACTACTGCTTGCCCTTAGTACATCATAGCAGTAGCTGAAGGATTAACTCACCCTGTATCTGGTTGTGATATCCGTTGCCCATGGGGGGTGTGGGGGGAAGAGCCCCCCCTGCACCGGGCCTGTCCGGAGGGAGGGGGGGTCTACCTCCAGGACTTGGGCTGGGCCGACCAATAGGAGAAGGAGCTGGTGATGACCTCACACTGCCCCCCCCCACACCACGACCTGAGGGAGGAGGGGGAGGAAGAGGACCTGTGGAGGTAGAAAACAAAAAAATTACGTTAAAAAATGATAGTCTTGTAGTCACAACATTTCTTATGGCATCAAGGAGGAAGACATCACAATTTCACTTAAAGTAAGCCCACATTTCTGACACTAAAAGAAAGAGATGAGAGAAAAGTGCATCAAAAGCCTCACAAACAATAACGTCGACAAAGACGTGACGTTTGTAAATAGTAACTTCATGTGTTTAGTTATATGCAAAAACGACAAAACTCAGTTAGCAACAGCCCTTACTGGGTCTGGTTACACACCAAAAACTAATGTTCAAATTTCATTACATTCAAAATAATTCAAATGAGCCCAGTTTAGACTCTGTGGGAAACTGAGTATTTGTGACGGTGTACTTGTGAAGCACAGGCTTGAACGTGAAGAGTGGCATTCCTTTGTGATTCTGACCATTATCGGGACTGTATTTAAAGCTTTCTTCATATTTTTCAATATTACATTAAAGACTGTTCACCTGTGCGTGATGAGGATGGGTTCCTCCCAAGAGCTGGGGGTCTCTCGTTGGGTGGAGGAGGCAGAGGGCCTTCCCGGGCGTGGGCTGGAGCTGGAGCTTGGCTGCCAACGAGAAACAACATTATTATTTGTGGATTTCTGATGTGATTGGTCAACTGCTTAGAGATGCCCCTCCCCTAAGCCCATCACGATGTTAGCCTTTGCACAGAAACCTATAACACAGTACAGGACAGGGAAAACCCCCAAAACCCTAATAGGGCCTTTTAATACATATTTATGTGTAATTAATTATCAAAAACTAATTTCCAAACAATTTAAGATTTAAAACAGTTTTGTTTAGGAGGTGAGCTACAAGAAGGTTCAAGGTTCAAGATTCTTTATTGTCAAACTAACATAGCTACAGAGTAATTATGTCGTTGAAAATCTTAGGTCACAGGCTTCTCTATAATAATACAGATAAGCAGACAATATTAAAACAATATTAAAGTATATTATATTAAAAGAAACACGAAAAAGAAAAATAGTTGAAAAAAAGTAATAGTGCAATACGAGTCTATATACAAGTTATTGGAATGATATATTAGATAATAGATCAACAATTACTAAGTTGCAGATGAATGTTATGAAATTGTTTGCATGATGAGTGAACAGAACAGCCGTTTGATTTTAATCCATGCAAACTGCAACCAACACCAAAGTAGATTTGCCTTTCATGAACATTCAGCGTCTGATGCTGAAACTGTACGATAATCACACTGTTATGATTGGCTGTGAATAAGAAAATATGAAGGACAGACCATCTATTTTTATTTATTTTTTTAGAAAGGGGCAGATAATATAAGATTATTTTCCTCTCCCTGCTCCTTTTCGGTCAATGGTGTGTTTATAGAGACATGTTTTGTAAATAATTGTTAAACATTGAGTTGTGCATACCATGAACGGACATGATGGGAAATGCTGTCTAACATTCAACAACAAGCAGAAACCTATAATCCTTTACCTGCTGAGCGACATGTTTCTTTGGGGCAGGCGAGGCGTGTTGTGGTCGTCCCCTCCAGCCGGCGAGGGGGGGAGAGGGGGGGGTCCCGGTCGTCCCGGAGGAAGAGGAGGGGCACCCCCACCGACTGAGGGCCGAGAGGGAGAGGAGGAGGAGACGGAGGAGGGGGGAGGTTTGGAGTTGAGGGAGGGAGGAGGAGGCGGCGGGAAATCACGGGGCATCGACGGCCTGTGACCCCCCGCGGGAGCTGGGGGGGGAGGGGGTCTGTCGTCAGGGAGAGGAGGCCTCCCTCCAGGGGTCGGAGGTAACGAGGGTCTGCTGCTGCTGCTGTTGTTCGGGGCCGGAGGAAGAGGGGCGGAGAACCCTTGTCTCGACCCAGACGAGGGGCCGCCTGATGGGGGGGGGAGTGAGCCGTGCCTCCCTGGTGGGACGCTCGGAAGCGGGGGTCCGGAGGTGGGTCGGGGTCCTGCAGGGAGGGAGGGGGGAGACGGCCCCCCGCGAGAGTGGAAGTTCTGGCTGGGTCGAGGTGTGTTGGGTACGGGAGGCGGGGGGCCGCCCGGAGTGTCCTGTCTGGAGGAGAAACTCGGTCGGCCCTTTGGAAGATCCGGGACGCTGTTACGGGCGCTAGAAGGGGCTGCTGGGAGTTTGGGCGGGACAATGGAGCCCCCACCCCCCCTACCAACGAAGGGGCTGGGACCACCAGGGCGGCCTCCAGGTGGGAGCATGGGTGCTCTGCTGGGTGCTGAGTCTGGACCAAGAGAACATACAATTAAAAATGAACTCTTTTGCTCAAGTACCAAGTTAAATAAGGTATGGGGACCATTCCTTAGTCATGATGATGGTGTACTATTTCTGACTGTACTGGCTATTATTATTATTATTATTATTATTATTATTATTATTATTATTATTATTATTATTATTATTATTTGTAGTATTATTATTAACACTACTACTGTTATTTGTGTTTATGTATTTTATTTTTGTTTCCTTTTCCATTACTCTGTCTATTGTCCTAGACTTCCAGCTACTGTCTCTTTTGCACTCCAGAGATGTGATATCCTTGCACATACTGTTCAGGTCTCTTTGGGAAGGGGAAGGGGGAAGATGTGTAAATGTAAATGTTGTCTTTAAAAATTCTAATACAAATATTTCTGAGAGAAAAAATGTCTTCATGAAGACTGCAGTAGCTACTCTGGTGACTTCGATTTCTGATTCAGAAGCATGAGAAATGAAGATCCAGTATTTCACCTTCCAAAGAAAGAAATTGCGCTGCCTTGCACTTATTGATCGTAGCTATTTTTGTCCACAGACAGTCTGGTTTCACGCAATGCTCGACTAGCAGCATGTGTCCTTTTGTCAGTCAGTAGTTAACGTCAACATTGTGCATGGGTGTTGTGGGTAACACAACAGACACTTTGGACATATTTAAGTGGCCAATTCGATTACCGGTAGTACATTATTAAAAAAAAAAACACAGCATCGCATTTCTTTCACTCGTATTTGACAATTAGAAAATCTGAGTTGAGTAGCCACAACTGTCCTTAATTTCTCAAATGAGTCTGGAAGCAATCCAAAAAATATTTCATAAAACAGAGTTGGGCTATCAGACTGCATGAGAGGTGCTACTAGAAGTTTTCTGTGTTTTTGACGATTATTATTATGAATCCATCGGCTAATCCTCGAGGTTCAGAGTGAGGTTAGCCTTAATCCCGAGGTAAATTCTCTCACTTACGGGCAATTTCTAGATCATTTACGACCATGGGAGGAACCTTTGAGAGCCTGGTAGACACACATATGCACTGGAAGAACATGCAAACTTGAATTAATGAAATAATATATATTTTACCATTTTTACTACCGCTTCCTGCAGACCTCAGTTTGGGCATCCCTCCTGCAAACAGGCCTCCTAAGGCAGGAGTCCCTCCACCTCCACCTCCTCCTCCACCTCCACCTCCTCCACCACCTCCACCACCTCCACCTCCTCCTCCTCCACCTCCTCCTCCTCCTCCTCCTCCTCCTCCTCCTTTGGGTTCTAGGGGAAAGACAAAAAAAGAAAATAATTAATTGGTCATTTAAGGGATATTATTACTATGTGGGTTTTTAGGCCAATATGGGCACAATAATCACTGAGTCTCATCTCTCTCTCTCTCTGTATCTTACTCTGCAACTTTATCTAAACTAAAACAATTATTTATAAACCACATCCTGAATGGTTATGAGCAGGACCTGTGAAGAGATGCTTGCTATTTCTTGTCGTTGTAAAAGTTATTTGTTTTCGGTTGTTTTGTTCAAAGAAATGATTTGTTTAAATCAATTAATCAAAAGTCATGTCAATGAACACTAGAGGGGGACCAGACACGTTTTGAGCTTCTTCTTGCCCCTTTTGAACATGACGGAAACGATTTGATAATTTATTTTTGTATACCTTGAACGTCTTTTTATTTTGCTTGTCTTTGTTATAATTATTATCGTTTGTTTTGCTTCTAACATATTCAATCAATTGACTAATAAAAACAAATCGTATTATTTAGTTTAAGCAGGTTAGTGTTGTTACTGTGACCAACCTGTCTTCAAACCACCGTTCCTCCCGTAGGACAGCACAGATAATGGTGAGTGCTTAGTGAGTCCTGACTTACTGTCCAGTGTGGGCCCGCTGCGGTCATTGGTGACGGTTTTCTTTAATCTGGAGCCTTTAGAAATGTCACCCAACAGAGCGTTCCTTCCACTCTGCGCTGAGCGGTTGAGATTTGGCTTCTCGGTGTTGGCCTGAAACACAAACACACACATTCAGTCACTGAGAGAGGAGACACACACATAAGGAAACCTGGAAAAACTCTCTTCAAAACTCGACACAAGTAGCGTCATTAGATTCGATAGATTATTTAGTTTTATATGAGTTCAGAATGTTCACCCCACCTTAAGAAATGTGTCCTCTACAGCATTTTGAAAAGAGTAATGTCAAGCTGTGTGCAATTGAGCAATGACCAAAGAACGCCCAATTTTGTAGCCGTCCTATTTTAATGTAATTTCTGGAACCTTTTTCACCATTTTGGGCCAAATCAGCCGAGCTTTGGAACATCTTTTAGGGATGTTCCCGACAAGCTATTGAGACATGCTTGGTGTCAATGGATTTGTTGGATCTTCTACATACATAAGTCAAAATACCAAAAATAAAGCAATTAAGCTGAGAAGCAGAGAAGTCCCTGCTTACAAACTGTATTCTGAAGATGCATTTCTGACTTCCTGCTAAATTATGAACCATCCAGATCTCTCAGGTCTTCAGGGACTGGTCAGCTTTCTGTCCCCAGAGTCAGAACTAAACATGGTAAAGCAGCGTTCAGTTGTTATGCTCCAAATATCTGGAACAGACTCCCAGAAACCTGCAGGTCCGCTGCAACTCTGACTACTTTTAAATCCAAGGCAAGGCAAGGCAAGGCAAGGCAAGGCAAGGCAAGGCAAGGCAAGGCAAGGCAAGTTTATTTATATAGCACCTTTCCACACAAGGCAATTCAAAGTGCTTTACAAAAAATGAAAGACATTAAGAAAATGGCATTTAAAATCAGTCATTAAAAAGAAAAGATAATAAAATAAACATTACAAAAAAAAATATGGATAAAAGTTACAGTGCAGTTTAAGATGTGAATAGTTCAATAATAAATCCAGGCTGAAGACTTTTCTTTTTGCTGCTACTTTTAATTGAAACTGAGCGGTTGTGTTTCGTTTTTGGCTAACGAACATTTGGGGCTCGTAACCCCAGGGAATCAGTGTCTGGGGACTTTGTCCTGGCTGGTCTCCTCTGTGTGTGCTGCTCGGGACGTATGTGCCATACAAGCGTACACAGCTCATGTTCGGAGAAACCTTAAAGCAAGGCATCAGTAAAGTGGAACTTCTGTGTGAACTATTCACATCTTAAACTGCACTGTAACTTTTTATTAATGTTTTTTTTCTTTTAATGTTTCTTTTATTATCTTTTCTTTTTAATGAATGTTTTTAAATGCTTTTGTCTGAATGTCTTTCATTTTTGTAAAGCGCCTTACATTGCCTTGTGTTGAAAGGTGCTATATCAATAAACTTGCCTTGCCTTCTGCAGAGTATAATTAATCAAATGTTTTGTACAGATCAATTGAATATATTTTTCAATGATCCTATAAATAATGTTTCATACCCTGAATATATCTAATAAAGAGATGCTCCTAGTACTAGGATGGGTTAAATACAGATGTCAAATTTCACTGTGTGTGCTGTGTGACAATTAAAGAGGGTGTCATCCTCCAATTCTGTCCATCTATGATGGAGTTAGCGTTCTGTATCGCACGGAGCAAACTGGAGAAGACGTGTTATGACGGGATTTATCCACAAGATGTCTCTGCTGTTCGGCTCAGGAGGGACAGCAGAGTTTACTGAGCTGAGAGACAAACAGATAACATGACTTACTACTGCAAAGGTGGGCGGGGGGGGAGGCCCCGGGGGGGGGGGGGGGGGGGGGTGGCATCTTCCTGGCTCCACTTTAGGCTGTCTGCACGGGGCGCTGCACCCTGGAAGACACATCACACACACATCACACACTTGGAGCAAATAGAGCAATGTGGATTATTATTGGACGATGTTATGCAGATGCGGTGCTTTCCAAGTGTACCGTTACCTATACACACGTACAGTATTTTTTAAGTCTTGTATTACTGTGTGCTCTTCTTTAATTATGCTCTGTAAGGTGTCCTTGAGAGCTTTGAAAGGCGCCCATAAATAAAATGCATTATTATTATAACGTTTTGTGATGTAATGAAGTACAGTTAATCAGGTACTGTACTTTTCGAATACAATTCTGAGGCACTTGTATTTTAATTTTACATTATACTTTTGAATGCTGGACTTTTAACTTAAAACTGAGTATTTTTACAATTAAGAATGGTACTTTTATATAAAAGAAAAATACGAGTACTTCATCCACCATTGAGTACATAAACACAACATAATCTCCTGCAGATAACTTTTAATTATTAGTTACCATTGCACTTCTCTAAATGAACCTCAGTGACAATTTTGATGGTTTATTTGCACAATACAGATCGGTGTTGTGGCTTTTTAGACGTATAGAGGAGTACTTCTTCAAACACACAACGAACAATAATGTCATGCTGTTTATTGTGGAGCTCATTTAGTTAAAAGCACTCCATTTTGGCAACTACACGCAACAATTAATTACATTTTGTCCGCAGCAGGCAGCAGTCAAAATAGTTATTCTCACTTCCCTAAATGTGTCTCGGTGAAACTTGTTTTATTTATTTTTATTTAATCGTTTATTTGGCTGGGACCATGCGCAGTAATGAACACTTAAAACATTCAAATGTATCGAGCGTAACAGTGCCTGTTTAGCTTTGAGCTAATTTCCATCCGCAGTCCCTCACATAAAACATTTAAGAAAATTACATTTTACAAACAGTGCAAAAGACATGACAATGTATTTGCACTTTAAATATCAATGGTGTTGTTTTTAGCTCATGTATAGAGGAGGAAGAGACGGTACACCTGAGGAAACACAAGGTACAGGTGAGAGAAGAGAAAGAGGAGACCTTCCCTCGGTTGAAAATGTGGTTTGATTTTGTGATTCTGAAATTCATTATTGGCATAAATGTGAATAAAACACCAGTTGTTGAAAACAGTTGTGTTCGCAATAGAGTAAAACAACAGATGGACTAGTCGTGCACAGCATATTTAAAAGCTTCAAACATGGGATGGACAACAACATTAATAACTCCAATAAGCTCTGCTAATAGTGAGCTCACAGGAAAGACTTACAATAAAAGCGGGAACTGGAGGTTTGAGTTCCTTAAAACTGGAAACAAGCTGCGTACCTGGAGTTTAGATTTGAAAGACAGAAGCTATGAGAACAATACGTGTGTGTTATATGCAAAACAAGACAGATGCTGGGATGCCTTTTCTTTGTCCATACCCCTGGGAATAAGTGCAACCAACAACTTTAAAAAAAACTATCATACAACAGAGAAGACACAGTTTGATTTAAAGCCATTTTTAGTGCCACTGTCATGAAAGTAACGGTGATAAGAATGTAGGCACAGAATTCACTTTTCAAAAATAGTGCATCTTCAACAAGAGTCTCTGTCAACTTGCTCATTGTTTATACACCAGGCTTACATTCTTAACAAGCTAAACTAGTAACTGAGGTGATGCAAACGCGACGGAGACATCCCTAACGCTCGTGTGTCCAGGAGTGCAACGTGCATGCAAAGAAAGAAGCCGCAGATATGACCATTACTGTTCCTTATTTATCTTCCATTGAATGCAGTTTAACATTGTGTACAATAGATGATGATAAACTGGCAGTGGCGTTTCTATATGTAAAAAAGTGGTGGGGCACAAAAAACTTAGATGTCTATAAGCTTCTGCAGTGAGGTTCATGGCTGGCGAGGCTCTGGCACTGACTCTTCAGGTTTACAAATATTATATTCTGACCTAAATCAAAATATAATATTATTTTCATAAGCTTTTTTAGTCTGATGCTTCAATTAATTTTAAACAGACAGTTCAACAAAAGGATACCCAAAAAATGTAATTTTATCATTTAAATTGAATTGTTCTCTCTTAGAAAGATCCCATTTTCAATAAAATTGCAGTCTTACCTTGACTTGAAGATTAAGTCCATGTGCCTATCCCTCTGGACAAAAATCTCTATTACTTTTTTGTAAAAGTCCTCCTTATCTTCTTGTAGTTTCAAAAGTCTATCATAAATCTAATCAATGGATTTATGATTAGAAAATTATAAAAGTAGGGTAGACATGTGGATATTAACCGGCTGAACAAAACGTACATTTATCTAACAGCTACGTTTCCCACAGATCTTATTTTGAGCTATTTTCTAAAATCCTATGGAGAAATCTCATTGCTTTTAGGTGGAGGGAAGCCATGCGCAGTTTACTTCCGGGTTTTAGGACACGTCACTGCAGCTCTCTCGCCTCCTCTTCACACACCACACTTTTCGCGGCACACATACTTACAGCCAATCAGCTCTGAATTATGTGAGATGACGTATGGTGGGGATGGCAGCACTATGCCCCTATGGTCATTATTTTTTTGCCACACACAAATAGGAAAATATTCTGAGCATGCGCAGTGTAGTTTTTGCAGTCACCATTGACTTAGACAGAGAGAGGGAGGGGCAGGATCGGGTTTAGTCCCACATGGCTCTAAACAGCTCAATAGGCACACACTGTAGACACTAATTAGAAGAACACAGACTAAAACAGCAATGTACAGACGAATCAGATGATTAAACATGATCTTAAAATATATTTAATATATTTTCTTATTTATTTTTTGCATTTTTTTGTAATCATTATTTGTAATACTTTCTGCTGACACTAGGTGGGGCTGTGCCCCTAATGACCAGTCGCCACTGTAAACTGGAGATCAAATAAAGTGGCGATAATACAAAGTAAGATAAGGAGAGGCCTTCAGGGTCTTTCTTTAAACACCGTCAGTGGAAAACGATATGCATGCAATTAACCGATGAAACATTAGTGATAAAAACAACGACCTGCACTTAACGACCCAAAAGCAGTCTACCGTACTTTTCGGACTATAAGCCGCGACTTTTTCCAATAGAGTCTGTCTGCAGACCGCAGCAAGGAGGCGTTTCCTATAGGGGCGTTTCCTATAGGGGCGTTTCCTATAGTGAACGACGGGAGCCGGCTCTCGCCCGCGAACGAGACGTTTTTTGTTTTGTCTTTGCGGAGGGATCTAGATCGGCATGAAGGCACATTATGCAATGTGCAATGTGGACATTATCCCGCTTATTACACATGGCCACATTCTCAACAAAGTAACGACATGACTCCCAATAATAATTGAAATGCTTTTATGGATTTAGAAAAAGATTTTATTGATTTAAAAAATAGTTTTTTGTATTGATTTAAATTGACAAGCATCCGCTAAGAAAAGTAGTCCGTTGTTACTGTTTGAACTAACGTAACAACGGCAGGAACTGCTTCTATAGTGTTTTTGAGGAGCTTTTTGATTACAGATTTGAAAACATCGTTGCTTGCTTTAAAAGTAGCACAATTCATTATGTCAAACCTTGAAAGATATCCCTGCCCTAATGCCAAAAGTAACTGGCAACTATGTCGCCGTAGCTATGATGTCTATGTCTGGACCGCTGCGTAAAAAGGAGGGTTTCTGACCCATTACTTCTCTTCCTACTTTTTGTCCCCCTCTTCTCCCCGCTGCAGCCTAGCAGTTGATCTCAAAGCACGCTCCCCTCTCCTGCAGGGAGAAAAACTATATTTATATACTTTATATAGGTTGATACAGTAGCCCCTTTTTTAAAATAGTTTTTATAGGTGTTGCCATCTGTTTTGTGTAGCGTGGTTCTACAAGCAAGTCAATGCATTAATTGGGTGGTATCAGAGAGTTAGACGGGTCTGTAAATGCAATGAAAACAATTGGCCACAGCAAATAATTTATATTAAACATGTAATTTTTACTTTTGAATACTTTAGTACAAAGGATGTCTTGAATAATTTAAGTGATATATGTGTACACATATAAATAATTAGTCAAAACAGCGCTACATTTGATTTAATTAAAAGGTATAATATGTGGTAAACTGAAGAGCCCTTTGGGAGCCGAAAGAGCCGGCTCTTCTTGGTGAGCCAAATGATCCGGCTCAGCAAGAAGAGCCGGAATTCCCATCACTAGAACAATGACTTCTTCTGTGAGGATTTATAAAAGCAGCTGGATAAAAAAAGTTAGGAAACGCCCCTATAGGAAACGCCCCTATAGGAAACGCCTCCTTGCTGCGGTCTGCAGACAGGCCCATCTCACTTTTTCCCCCATTGTTTCTGTACAGCTAACGGCCACTAGGGAACCTCCTAAATCTATGGATTTTACAGGTAAAATTAACCACCTTTAATTCTATGGGCTCTAGGACCGGTCCGCGCCCGCCAGCTCTAAGGGGCGGGCTCCAGCAGGAAAAGCTGGAGGCCGGAAAAGAGTGAGACAGGTAGCGCGCCAAAGTAAAAGTGGAACCGAGAGACAGAACGAGAGCAAGACAGACGGACAATTTAGCTGCTGCGGCTTATATGGAGGTGCGCTGTATAGTCCGAAAAGTACGGTACATATCCTCGTTACTGAGAGAAGAAGAGTCGGATACAGCTCTTCCTCAACTTAACTGCAGCTTTTTAGTTCTTTTTCACCACCCTCTTTCATTAAGGGTGAAGGACCGAAAGCAATGAATGCAACCGAGAAATACACAAACATGTCGGCATACTTGCGATAAACGATGCACACTGTTCATCGATAATCATGAAACGTGAACCCGTCATTCACAATTCTTTCAAACACCTGCAGTTTCACAGGATCAGCATCGAACACGACTCCAACGTGTTTCTATCTGAGGACGAGAACCAACTGTACACAAGATGATAACACACACACACACACACACACACACACACACACACACACACACACACACACACACACACACACACACACACACACACACACACACACACACACACACACACACACACACACACACACACACACCCACACACACCACACACACACACACACACACACACACACACACACACACACACACACACACACACAGGCCTGTTACTTCCTGTATGCTGCTGACAAACAGGAAGTCACCACGCGGCTCCAGCACCGCAGTCATCCGGCTGATGATGCCTCTACATCTTCACTGTGCATCGTTTAAACATTTTCCTCCTCTTTCAACCACGCTCTCTCTTTCTCCTTCATACTGGATTTCTTTATCTCCATGATTTCTCTTCTGCATGCATATATGTAGTCTTTATGTTCATCCTTGCATCACCTCTCTGGAAGTTTCACCCAGTGACCTTTGCTTATCATCTGATCTCGATGGTTTGTCACCTTTAACGCCTCCAACTGAAAACTGATTTTGAGATTCTGTCTCTCACGCTCACCTCTCTGTTCTGCTGTGAACCACACGGTATTTCCTGTTGCAAACAATCCTTGAATGTAAAGAACTCGCACACTGCACTTCCTCATATATGGCATTACTATAAGTTGCATTATTTATTAGGGATGTAACGATATATCGAATATCGCGGTAAATAAACGTCTCAATACCGTCGTGAGACTGACAAAATCTATCGCGATTAAAAAATATATATATTATTATTTTTTTTTTTATAAACCTTTCATCGATCTCTTTTTCGAGGGAGACCTGTCCACCATGGCAGCAAGTAGGTTACAACATGAACATAAACCAACAGATAACAGAAAAGGACATGGTATTTACAGGGCTACATGTACACACCTAGAGACATTGACAAGTACCAACAGTATATTTATATCTCTGTCAATAAGCCTCACCTTCTTGGCAAACACCGTATTGTTTTTGAAGTGGTGGAGAGACAATGTTTGACCCACTGCTGTCACCCATGGCCAAAGCATATCTCTGTGTCCCAGCAACATCAGTACCAAGCAAGAGAGTTGTTTCCACAGCAGGGGATTTTGTAAACGCCCAAACATCCCAGCTTCTACCTGGAAATGTGGACATGCTCATATTCCTAAAAGATAACCTTGATGCTGAGAGAGTGAGTTAGAGTTGAGTTACTTGAAAAACTAAAGTGAAACTTGATTTATTCTATTGCAGGGTCTGATTATTATATTGTTGACACTTTAAAATACTACTATCTACTAAAATGCTGTACAAATCAGATTTATTATTTAATCAAGAATTTTTTTTTATAAATAAATAATTCACTTTTTTCCCAAATATCGCGATAAATATCGTACCGTGGACTTTTTAGTATCGTTACATCCCTATTATTTATTAATGACTCCCGGTACTGGTAGACTAAGAGCACCTCTTCTACTGGCCTCTCCTCTTGCATGACACCAACACTTTAGAGGTCAAATCAGGCCTGAACATCCAAATCAAACGCAGTCCTTTACACTTTTTATTTAATTCCAAAACTAATGTAACTTAAAAAGGTGGGGTCGGTAAGAATGGAGAAACCAGATCGAGTGCGCTGGAATTTGAAAATACACAGCCGGAAAAAATCTGCCTTAAATCCAGACTAAAGACTTTTCTTTTTGCCGCTGCTTTTAATTGAACTATTCACATCTTAAACTGCACTGTACTTTTTAACTTGTATTTTTTCTTTTAATGTTTATTTTATTATCTTTTCTTTTTAATGACTGATTTTAAATGCCATTTTCTTAATGTCTTTCGTTTTTTGTAAAGCACTTTGAATTGCCTTGTGTTGAAAGGTGCTATATAAATAAACTTGCCTTGCCTATTTATTGTCAAAGCATTTAATATATTCATTGCTATCGGGATGTTAAGAGCATTGCATGGAATATAACAAGTGTTTCTGAAGTGAATTACCTACCCCACCTTTAAAGGGGCCCATGTCTTGTATTTTGTGCCACATTAACATTAGAGCACATTTAAGGAACATTTACCAGTGATATCCAAAGTAAAGTGGTTGGATTTAAAGTCATTATATCAGCTCTAGTTAGTTATAATTGTTTTCCAACAGAGGTCGGTCCCTGTAGATTTTAGCGATGGCCCCAAGAGGATGAAATATAACGAATCCCAGTGATCATGTCCTGACTTCACCCCCAGCTGCAAGGTTGCAATAAAAGATGGTAAACAATATACCTGCTGAACTTAGCATGTTAGCATCTTATTGCATCATGTTGTCAAGTTATAAGTAGCATTACGCTCACAGAGCAACCAGCAAAGCCTCACATTGGATTATTGAAGGTGGCAATATTATATATTTTTAAGTGTAAGTCAAAAAGATATACGAATAGATTTCAGAACGAAAACACCATTATCTCAGCTTATTAAATCAGCTTTGGCCTAAAAAGAGTACGATGTGATTTCTGATGAATATCAACACTAATTCATCCCTGATACGAATGGTCCACATTATAATGATGCATGGGCCAGTGAAGGTCTTAGTAAACATAAGCTGTTAACCTTCAGCATCAATATGACCATCAGTGATTTCCTAATATAGACCTTGTTGGAAGAAAGCCACACGTCAGTATTAAAGCTTAAACATGCTCTACTTATAATGGAGGCTGTGAAATGGTATGATGTCTGCATGATATTATAATTCGAATAAAAAAAAGCGGGTTATGATGTTGAATTTCTGAGGAAACATGCTTTGCGTTTTTGTGGAAAAGGCATCAATTCGTGTTCAGTCACAGTTCAGTTCAGGCTCGTGAAACCACCTCGTCAGGGTGAGGTTATGGCCAAACAAAATACAACCTTCAACAGGAAAAGTCACTCACAGCGGAGAGGCTCTCGACAAACGCTGACTGTTGACCACGCTGCAGATTTAAAGATTTAAAGCCGAATGCAAAGGCGCATGTTTTCCACGTGCTGACGAATACAGACGTTCCTGTTCGACCTCTTTTCAGCTGAGCCCACTGTGGCGTCTCTATGACTCTGTCCTGAAGGTACTGCATTGCTTTGTGCTGCCGGGTAGAGTAAGAATCTCAAAGGGTTTATTGTCTCCACTTGTTCAAATATGTGTGAAAGTAGTTTTCACAGTTTTGCTCAGGTTATAATGAGAAGCAACTCGACTCGTTTCCTGCAGCAGTGGTGACATGACACTGAAAACACTGCAGCAGTAGCACCAGCAGAGCGGTTATGGAAAACCCCTCGTTGGTTTGTGCGGTTAAAAAATGACATGTTCACCGTATGGTAAACACAATGTGAGCACTATTCTTCCTAATACCTAAATGTTACGATTAGAAACGGCAAACTAGAATACAACTTTTGTATTAGTGTCAAAACACTGCGCATGTTCACCTTTGCTTGACCGTCGGTTGTTAGTGTGTATGTATGAATATAATATATTTTCCTTTTTGCCACCTATGCTCTATGTAAAACACGAAGGGCATCTGTTATGAACTCAGTATATATGTATTCAAAAGAAGAGAACCTGCAACCTGAATTACAATTTTTTCGCTGACTGACTGAGTGTTTGTGCTGGATTTGCTGAAGCAGCTCGCAGTGAATGCAGAAAGGCAACAACTTCCGCCGAAAGACACGGGCCAGTGTGTCGACATTTAAAATTCACAACACAACTTCTCCCTCTCTCTCCATCTCACACACACAGCCTAATATTAGCTGAGCATTCACAATGGCACCATTGACAGGCAGAGAGGGCAGTAGAGAGGGAGAGAGAAAAAGATGAGGGTGTGGATCCTTTGAAGATACACACACACACACACACACACACACACACACACACACACACACACACACACACACACACACACACACACACACACACACACACACACACACACACACACACACACACACACACACACACACACACACACACACACACACACACACACACACACACACACACACACACACACACACACACACACACACACACACACACACACACACACACACACACACACACACACACACACACACACACACACACACACACACACACACACACACACACACACACACACACACACACACGTTAAGTGACTCCACGTCAGGGGACATCACATTGATTTACATGCATCTCCTGGAGACTTATCCTAACCTTAACAGTAACCAACACATTCCTAACCCTAAAATTAATGATCCCCCTTATGGGGACCTCCATTTTGTCCCCATAAGGGAGGCGAGTCCCCACACGCGACAGAATTAGGTCCCCACAAGTATAGTAATGCTAGGCCACACATACACACTCCAAATATTACACTTTTTGGCATTGACACTGGCAACAAAGCCAAATGTCTGAACATAATTTGTTGTATGTAATGGTATTATGTTTTTTTATGTAAACACAGAACACCTACTGTACGTCTGCGCGTCCTGGGAGAGGAATCCCTCCATCCCCCATTGGGAGTTTTCGCTCGTTTGTTGCGAGGGTCTAAGGACAGAGGGTGTCGTACGCTGTATACAAACTATAAAGCCCACTAAGACAAGCGTGTACTATCTGATATCGGGCTGCATCGATACAATCGATTGATTGATTGATTGAATGAGATACTTGAGACTGTGGCCTTCAGAAGTTGGAGAAACATCACAGGTAATTTATTAATGAAGCTGTGGTGTAACTATTCAATTCTTTCAAGTAGCTCACTTACAGATTCTCTTTAGAAATACTAAGAAAAAAACTGAGGTTAAATAAAGGCAGGAACATGTTGTGGTTTTCACAGAGAGGGTGATAGGTGGGAGTGGGTGTGTGAGCTGAAACCTCCCATTACTTTTAACTGAAATCCGCCCAAACAGTAAAGAGGGGTGTCCTTTTCCTGTCGTGTGTTAAATACTGTAGGTTTTAGTGCATGTAAACGGTCTGCAAAAGCTTAAATCCCTGTGCTCCTTCCAGAGGGAGTTTCTCCCCTGGCTGAAACGCCTCCATTGGACTCCTTTGTTAACTTGCGTAACATTGTGACATCACTATGGCTCCAACACATTGTACGTGATAGGCTAATGGGCGGGACATCTCTAAGCGGTTGACCAATCACAACAGAGCCGGCCAGCTAATCAATCAGAGCAGACTGGGCTCTGGTTTCAGACAGAGGGTGAAAAGAGGTGCTGCAGCACAGACAGTAAAAGAAAAATAAAGAGCGTTTTGAACATTAAAGCATGGAGACATGTAGAGACACTACATACTGATATACACCTGAACATCAGCAGGAGAGGACTCTTTAAAGTAGAGACACTACATACTGATATACACCTGAACATCAGCAGGAGAGGACTCTTTAAAGTAGAGACACTACATACTGATATACACCTGAACATCAGCAGGAGAGGACTCTTTAAAGTAGAGGCACTACATACTGATATACACCTGAACATCAGCAGGAGAGGACTCTTTAAAGTAGAGGCACTACATACTGATATACACCTGAACATCAGCAGGAGAGGACTCTTTAAAGTAGAGACACTACATACTGATATACACCTGAACATCAGCAGGAGAGGACTCTTTAAAGTAGAGACACTACATACTGATATACACCTGAACATCAGCAGGAGAGGACTCTTTAAAGTAGAGACACTACATACTGATATACACCTGAACATCAGCAGGAGAGGACTCTTTAAAGTAGAGACACTACATACTGATATACACCTGAACATCAGCAGGAGAGGACTCTTTAAAGTAGAGACACTACATACTGATATAAACCTGAACATCAGCAGGAGAGGACTCTTTAAAGTAGAGACACTACATACTGATATACACCTGAACATCAGCAGGAGAGGACTCTTTAAAGTAGAGACACTACATACTGATATACACCTGAACATCAGCAGGAGAGGACTCTTTAAAGTAGAGACACTACATACTGATATAAACCTGAACATCAGCAGGAGAGGACTCTTTAAAGTAGAGACACTACATACTGATATACACCTGAACATCAGCAGGAGAGGACTCTTTAAAGTAGAGACACTACATACTGATATACACCTGAACATCAGCAGGAGAGGACTCTTTAAAGTAGAGACACTACATACTGATATACACCTGAACATCAGCAGGAGAGGACTCTTTAAAGTAGAGACACTACATACTGATATACACCTGAACATCAGCAGGAGAGGACTCTTTAAAGTAGAGACACTACATACTGATATACACCTGAACATCAGCAGGAGAGGACTCTTTAAAGTAGAGACACTACATACTGATATACACCTGAACATCAGCAGGAGAGGACTCTTTAAAGTAGAGACACTACATACTGATATTACACCTGAACATCAGCAGGAGAGGACTCTTTAAAGTAGAGACACTACATACTGATATTACACCTGAACATCAGCAGGAGAGGACTCTTTAAAGTAGAGACACTACATACTGATATACACCTGAACATCAGCAGGAGAGGACTCTTTAAAGTAGAGACACTACATACTGATATACAGCTGAACAAGATATAAATAAGAAAACTCAATAGTAAACAGTAAGGTTACAAAACACGCAAACACCTTTAAGTAAGTCAATAATTAACATTTAAATAGAATACACCTCCCAGTATGTCTGTCTCCTCTATATTTCATCAAGAGAAAGGCTTAGGGCTGCTTGTCACTTAAAAGTAAAACCACCTGGGTTAATTGTGAACATGAGCTTAGAGAAAAGGTAATGTTAGACGTTGTGAAGGCAGGGTGGTAGTAAATGTGTCAGCTGTGCAGAAACAGAGCTGAGTGGCTAAGCTAACATCCTGTGGTGCGTTCGCGTGCACTTGCTCACACACACACACACACACACACACACACATGCACAGCAGCTGTATCTGGCAGTGGTTCAAATGTTGATGTTTCAGAGGTTAATTTTACCGCTTGAACAGTCTCCAAATAAAGAAATCCATTTTGTGACACAAAACGTTCACAGACGAGCGTCGTCTGTCCGAAAGGCCGTGTATTTGTGTTGGAGATATTTATTTTTAACAAGCAGTCTGTCGGTGTTTTCTCAGCGTAGCCAGATGTGACTGAAGTAGTTTAAATGTGTACATTAGAGAGAGTAGAGAAGGGTTCCTGCACACATTTTTTAAACAGATGCGACTGAAAGTTATCCAACTCCTCTATCCCTGGCAGATCATATCGCTGTGCAACAATTGTTTAACCATCTTCTTGTTGTTTATCCATAATGATATAAACTGTCTTCGTATAATTCCTTTGCATTTTGTCACACTGCAGAAAGATGATTATTTGCTAAGCCTTATTTTGTGTGGTTTTCCTCACGATGGAAAGCGTTTTATTTTCTACTTCTACAACATGAAATCAGTCAGTGTATAAAATAACTCCACTACTTACTCAATCTGTGTCCATAGGAGAGTCAGCAGCACGTTCAGAAGGCAGCAGTAGAAGAAGCAGCGGAAATCACTCCTCATAAAAATGCAAAATGTGAAGGGCAGCCACATGCAGCTGAAAACAGAAAAATACGGAAGATTAGCAGCATCTACAAATCTTTAAAAAAAACAGATACAAAAACAGACTTCAACTTCTCGATTCCTCTTCCTCTAAAACACACATCTCACATACAGGGAAGTCCAACTTTAACACACACTGTATATATACGACACACACACACCACTTCCTCTTTCTTACTTCCCCACCTGAGAGAGAGGGGGGGTTCCCACTGCAGATAGGAATCAATAATAATAGGTTTTATAAACTGGTGAAATATAATAATCGGGGCTGCACAATTATTATTTTTTCGAATAGGATATTATTAAAATGTCTAAAGATTTGTTAAAAGCGTTAAAATATAATTTTGCATGAATTATTGTGGAGCTGCAGAGATATCATGTCTTACATACCGTATTCTAGAGACTTAAGACCACTTTGTTTGGTATCGACTATATTACGAATAATCAGTCATAATAATTGCATTTAAAAATCTCATTTAGAGGATCCATGTGGCTGCACAATCCTAATATTATAGCTTATAAAATACAATCTTTTATAATCAGTTTTATTTGTATACGCCAGGGGTGTCAAACTCAAGGCCCGGGGGCCAAATCCGGCCCGCGACTTCATTTTATGCGGCCCGCAAGAGCTTGCAAAGAATATAATATACAATGTAATTGTATTGTCATATGTACATGGCTACAGTGTAGTTATGACAATGAAATTCTTAGGTCACAGGCTCCTCCAACAGTGCAACACAATAAAACAGATACAATTGTGCAAGTAAATAAAATATAATAGAAATTGTGCAGAATAGTCTATAAGTAATTGGAATATTGATATATATATAAGTTGCAAACAGATTAATGTTATGGATGTTCTTTCAAAAGTTTTGATGTAATTGTTGAATATTTGCTTTCAATTACTTGCCCTAGACTTCTGCTTTCAGACGTAGTTATTTATGAAGTTATTACCAGGACTGATAATAATCCAATGCAGAGCCAATAATATAATATAATACATTATTTAATACATATTATATATGTATATTTATATAGTCTTAAAATTGCAACCGGCCCTTTGAGTGCAACCATAATGCTAATGTGGCCCGTGATGAAACTGAGTTTGACACCCCTGGTATACGCAATGTTTTAATGACACAAATTTGTTCTAATTAGTGATAAATGCATAACATGAAACATGACGACTGTCTGCAAAGCAGGCTTTTTAAAACGTAAACACAGTAATGCTCCAGTGTAACCAACATGCAAAACCACACAGCCAAAGCTTGTATTCAAAAATGTGTCAATTGCTTTGAAATCCAAATCTAAAAGTCTTCACGATTTCTTTTAAATTCGACGAATAACTAGATGTATGTATCAAGAGAACAAGAAATGTCAACATGTCAGTGAAGTCTGAGATGATTGATTACACACTGTACTTCCTGTGTGTACTCTGGGGAGAGAAAGAAAGGAGAGTCTGTAATGTCATAAGGTTGAAACTGACGTCAGTTCACTTCATTGTTTTGTAGTATGACAAACAGTGCTCAGTTGGATTATCATGTTGACCGTTTGTGAATTAATGCACGCACATGACGGCCCCAAAGGAAAAGCAATACATGACTAGAAACTGGTAGGAAACAACTGATGGCCATATTAACGCTAAAAGGAGAGACACATAAGGAACGATGAGGGGAAAGGAGGGAACATTTCTCCTTTACTCGGCATTCCTTCACCTCAGAAAGTGGATTTCCTAGCATACACCCTGAAATGTATCGGACACAAGAAGGCCTCCACACACCACATAAAGACAAAGTAAACAGTACGAAAATGAGGAACAGCTTCTATTTAACTGAAAGCAAATTGATCCCAGGCCCTGGAGCTGCTGCTGGGCGAAGGAGAGGGTTAGCATAGCTCCGCAGCAGCCACTTCCTGTGCTCTCAGAGTCACACTTCCTGCCTCGTTTCAGAGTCAGCCTGCCAACCCTTCGTCGGCTGCTCTTCAATACTCTCTCTTGTTTCCTCTTTTCCAGCCAACTGCAGCAGCACGAGAGCTGCGTCTTAAAGAGACACTTCAGCTTTCCCCCCCCGCTGTACTGAGCTGGTTTTCTTCACCACGCTCCAGTTTTCAGTGAGGGGGAAAACGTGTCTGAGCTGTTACTTCATTTAACCTTCAAGAAAAAAAAAGCCAGCCTTCCCAACAGGATGAACCTGAATAAATGCTTACAATGTGGATTCAGCACCTAGCTTTTATTAGATTAGATTCCTTTATTGTTACTACACAGAGTACAGCAAGATTCCAAGCGTTCCCGATGGTGCAATCACACATACAGTACCAGACAGTATAAGTATCATTTTGACAATACAAGCCAAATACTTTTAATATATAAAGTGACTATGAATTGGACCTATAGGCGCTTGCACACCGGAGTACAAGATAGTTCTTGAAATGTTGCGTTCACACCAAAAAAATCCGGAACTAGAACTTAGTTCATGAGAGCCTTTCCACCCCCTTTCCAGCCCCTGCTAGAGAGCAGGTGCTTTCATGGGAGACAAAGGTTCCCATTTCCGATTGGCTGGGCGGATTGCAAACCACGCCCCGTAAAACTCAGAAAAGTTTTATGAAGCCGCCATTGTATTTGCTGGCATTAGCATTATTAGCATTAGCATAGAGCACCAACGCAGAGAGACTAACTTATGGCAACACAAAAGAAAACATGGGAGCGGTGGAGATGAGGAGGTGTCGGCGTTCTGGCGATTTACTCGGAAGGCTTCAGTAGAAGCTGCTGGGACTCCCAGCAGCTTCGACTGAAGCCAGTCCCCAACTCCAGGGACTTCCGGCCGGGGACTCCGGGTGGCAGTATACGCCGTGAAGTTGTTTGCGGCCTGCCAGTAAACCCAAAACAGAAGAAGAAGAAGTGACGTCAGCGGCTTCATTTGCCTAATCCTCCCTCAGGGACTTATTCCGGTGTGAACGCGATCTGCTCTTTAGTTCATCTAAAGAGTTCTGATGAACTAAGTACTGGGATCTAAGTATGGCAAAGTACTTGGTGTGAAAGCGCCTTATGATACCTTGAACAGTACGCTTACAAAACAATACAACATTACCATACAAATACAAGAACAATACGGTCAAGGCAGTACAAAATGTAAACAAGTCAGTAAGTAAGTTATTGCACATTTATTTTATCAGTGCAGTTGATAATTACAAAACTAGAATAAATATGTGTTCTATAAAAACTTTGACACAAAACAAATATGCAACAGGAAGTCAAAGTGACTGCACATCATTGCAGGTACTGGAACTGATACTGGTTAAATGACTGAGAAGGAAACACACATTCAAAAACCAAACAAACCTCAACATCCCCCTGAAAATAGTTTATTTCTCAGAAATCTGGATTATTTCCCAAATACACTACGATATTTGTGAAATAGGGAACTAGAAAGCCCAAATGGCATAACAGTGGATGTTTTTCATGTTAGATCTTGTAATAACTTCTCCTGGCAAATTAACAGAAACTCTTTTTGTTTCAATGCAATGCAATGGGTAGCAATTAAAGGTCTCATGTCATGCTTTTCTGGTTGTTACCCTTCCCCTTGTGTTATGTAGCTTTTTCTGTATATAAACGGTCTGCAGTACAACCTGTAGCAAGTAAAACTCTCACACAGAAAAGACCTGTCTGTGCTGCCCCAGAACGCCTCGTTGGAGAGTTCTCTTTTTACATTGTTTTCTTCCTGGGTATGGTGACGTGACCATACCCAAATGGACCAATCCGCTGTAACGGAGGTGGACTCATCAGAACAGAGTGGGCGAGCTGACCAATCGGAGCACAGTGGGCTCAAAGGGGAGGGGGGGGGGGGGGGGGGGGGTGAATACACACACACTATACAGAGATGCTGTGAGAAACCAATGTGAGTTTGGAAAATTGCACAATATAGATCTATCCTAGTCGACCTCAATCATGGAACTATGATCAGTAGAAATGGCCATGACATGGGACCTTTAAATGAGTCTCGTAATGTGCAGTTTCTGTTGATTGGAATCAATGCATTTTGTTATGATTGATTATTAGAAGCAGAAATTACCAGGAAGTGGAGGGAACACAGGGATTGTAGCCTTTGCTTACGTGCACTAACACCACCTATACAAAACACCACAGGAAAGGGAAAACCCAAAAATAATTATAGTGCCTCTTTAACCGACAGGTGAATTTCTTTAAATGTATTTATTTGATTAAAATATGAAACTATTTGTGTGTAGTCTGTAAGTATGATTTGACAGTTTGCATCATGAGGCCAACAGAAGGAGGTCTATAGCTCCTCAGCACGTTGAAGCATCCGTTTCAACACTGACTCATTGTGTATCTGCAAGGGCACAAATATCAGATATCATTGAATATGAGACATATGAATTCTCCAGCTGCATCAGAACTACAGCCTGGTGGTGCAAGAGAGGCCGGGTTTCAACATTTCCTCTTTGCTACCAAATGACATCAGTGCCCGTCTCAACATACTCTATAAAGAAAAGTCATAAGGGAGGAGATCATTACGCCCTCCATCCTGTCCATCAGTGTCACAGTCACATGAACGGCAGAGCCGCTCGCCTGCAGGCTGCTCACTCACTTCAGCTGCTTTGTGATCACGCATCACGCCATGCATGACTCATAGAGAGAAGGCCGAGCTGAGAGGACACACAATGTCCTTCAAATACTCTCAGACACATTCACAAACGTTTAAATGCCGAGACACCACTGATATCAGGGCAAGGCAAGTTTATTTATATAGCACTTTTCAACGCAAGGCAATTCAAAGTGATTTACAAAAAATGAAAGACATTAAGCATTAAAAAAGAAAAGCTAATAAAATAAACATTAAAAGGAAAAATACATGGATAAAAGTTACAGTGCAGTCTAAAATATGAATAGTTCAATTAAAAGCAGCGGCAAAAAGAAAAGTCTTCAGCCTGGATTTAAAAGTAGTCAGAGTTGCAGCGGACCTGCAGGTTTCTGGGAGTTTGTTTCAGATATTTGGAGCATAATAACTGAACGCTGCTTCTCCATGTTTAGTTCTGACTCTGGGGACAGAAAGCTGACCAGTCCCTGAAGACCTGAGAGATCTGGATGGTTCATCATTTAGCAGGAGGTCAGACATGTATTTTGGGCCTAAACCATTCAGTGCTTTATAAACCAGCAGCAGTATTTTGAAATCTATTCTTTGACACACAGGAAGCCAGTGTGAAGACTTCAGAACAGGAGTGATGTGATCCACTTTCTTAGTGTTAGTGAGGACTCGAGCAGCGGCGTTCTGAATCAGCTGCAGCTTCCTAATAGATGTTTTAGTGAGACCTGTGAAGACACCATTGCAGTAGTCCAGTCTACTGAAGATAAAGGCATGGACAAGTTCTTCCAAATCCTGCTGTGACATTAGTCTTTTAATCCTAGATATGTTCTTTAGGTGAAAGTAATGTGCAAAACTGAAATCCCACCTGTTCGCTTGCACCTTGGACACAAGAGAAAATAAAATAAATTGCACTTAAAGGTTTTAGCCCATTTGAAAGTATTGCCTCAGCACTTACAATGCTTTTGCTGATATCAAGTACGTCAGCACTTTTCTTGTTGTTCCGTTTGTATCTTTACGGTTTAAGTATCTTTACTCCGTGGAAGTCCTTTGGATAAAAGCATCCGCTAAATGAAAGGAAATGACAGTGATACAACTAGTGTTCAATACGAATGATACTGTACTTTAACATTAATGAAATATAACTTTAGCTTCATTTCCTCATGTATTAGCTGTAGTGCTAAAGTGCATTATGATGGTTTTAAGAGTAACTCTGATACCGAGCACTTTAAACCTACTCTAACACACATGTTTGTGTTTAAATGGTGGCTGTGTGTTGATGCACCGACAACACACGAAGCAGAGGGTCATGAGTCTGTGTGCGGTACGGACAGAGAGAGACGAGAGGATCACATGACCTACACAGGAAGCAGAGTGCGCACAGTGTTGCTTTATGCACGCACACACACACACACACACACACACACACACACACACACACACACACACACACACACACACACACACACACACACACACACACACACACACACACACACACACACACACACACACACACACACACACACACACACACACACACACACACACACACACACACACACACACACACACACACACACACACACACACACACACACACACACACACACACACACACACACACACACACACACACACACACACACACACACACTAAAGTGGTGCAACTCTTCTCACATGGCATCTGTTCTTAATGCATACGAGTTATATTTGCGTTCACGTGTGGGAGACGTGGCTGAGTCACCCAGCCCCTCACTTCCTAACCAGCGCTGGGTTCGTCCCACTGAGCTTTTCAGGAATGCCAAGAACTCGGAGCTACAATGAACTAAAACTAGTTCTGTGACAAAGCTCATGAATGAGACACACACAACCAGAGGCAACGTGATGTCGTAAACAAGCCTCCTCTGCTGTGCAGCGACCAAATCCTCAACCTTTTTTTTCTAAAAGGAAACCCTAACAACACAGCAGAGGAGATCCAATAATCACTGAACAGCATCTGCACCGAGTTCTGCTGGGTGACAGCCAGCGCAGGAACTAGCTTAGCCCCAAATATGAAGAAACAGAGGCCGACCACAAGGCTAAACATAGGCGCCTTGTTGTTGCATCTAATTCCTTTTGAAAGAGGTCGATACGGTCCGCTCACAGTGGATCTCAAACAACCGTATGTTAATGAACATATCGCTTAAACAGGGACCTTTGTGTGGACTGAGATTAGAATGTTGGGGGCAATGCAACCACCATTGCTTTTCACAAAACACCACAAACCATCCCATGTATCGCTTGAAGATCCTCTTAAAATAGGTTTCAAAATCGTCACCAAGTCGGGAAACACAAGATGAAGTGAAATGACTTGTGAAAAGTGAAGTCATACTGAATTTAAAAAGTAGGTGATGGCAGTATCTTCCTCTGGTTCCTGTTACGCAATGCCACTGCTCATGTGCGATTTATACATCCTACTATGTACTAGGGATGCCAGCGATTATTCGCTACAGTCTCCATAATCGAATATTATTTTTAAAAATCGATTTTATTTATATATATATATATTTTTTTATTTATGTATTTTTTCCGAATAATCGATTATTCGCCAGGGCTGCCGAATAATCGATTTTGATCATGGTCAGTTTCTGGCAACCCTACTATGTACGTGTACTTACTTAATTGTATTAGCATGTGCTTTCTTCTAACTCTAATACGCTATAATACAACGGGACAAATCAAGGATTTCTAAATGTTTTATCTTTGATGATCTTAAGAAAAACACTCCGCCCCAAACGGCTTCTGATAAGCCGTCCCGATCCTTTCAAAGCAATCCAAACTCATGTTAAATGGTTATTGGCTGAATAAGAATCGGTGAAACCTTCGGAAGGCTTGTTGGCAGTGGCTCCCAACTTCTTTTTTAAATGGATACATATTTTTTAAATCGAAGAACCAAATGTCTAGATGTGAAACTAATCCAGAAATTGGCCAACAACGGAGACTCACTTTACTTGAACTCACACACATGTCAACAGGGTCACACCTGTAAGTCAACATTCCCATAAGTCCTTGTGATTACACGGCGGCTTCAAAAGTCACCTATTGAAATGTTTAGTTGGCATGCTCGGTTGTTAAGAGGTGCACATAGTTGTAAATTGTCCTACTGACTGTTCTTCATGTAGACAGGCACTAGAAGACTACCTGTACATTCCTAAATCCAAACATAAATGCTGATCTAAACAAAGAGGTCCACTAGGAAATATCATGAACTACATGGTGTGTTAAGTTGTGTCTCATCATAGGCATGCATGTTTGGGAAATAGTGTGACTTGTAGACAACTATATCATTTAATTAAATGTCAAATGTATTAATGAAATTAATGTTTATCATGTAAAGTGTATTGCAGTGTATGTCAGGTGTTGATCTCAGGAAGACATTGCTAATGAGGATTCCTTATATAAACAAACACAAATGACGGTATATAAAATGTCTTACGGGGCGACTGTGGCTGCGAGGGAGTGCGGTCGTCTTTCAACCAGAAGGTTGTGGGTTCGATCCCAGCCCATGCAGTCAATATGTCGATGTATCCTTGGGCAAGATACTTAACCCTGAGTTGCTCCCGATGGCCAACGGTGTGTGAATGTGTGTGCGTGTTAGGTCCTAGAGTAACATCCACTGCTCTGTATGAATGGGTGAATGACATGTAGTATGTAAAGCGCTTTGAGGGGTCGTAAAGACTGGATAAAGCGCTATATAAGTACAGTCCATTTACCATTTACAGTACAGGATACCGCAATCGGAAAGGATATTCTTATATACCTTATGATTACTATTTTAGCCCTGGACTAGACGTTGTATGTAGCATCTTTAACATCACCCACCTACAGAACTATACGTCTGCAAAAGGAGAACCCTTCAAAAAAAGAACAGTTGCATAATATCAAGAAAAGTCACACTGGTATGTTCTCACTTTAACAATCCATTGGTGGCTAAAACGAGCCAACTACAGTATCAGATATGTAAGAAGAAGAGCAGATAGGCCTCTGAAGAAGAACATATTTGTATATCTGTGTCACCCAATAGGAATAGTGTCACATCAGTGTGTGTTAACGCTGAATTCCTCCATGCAAAGCAGTAACTAAATGTTTAGAGAAGTAGCTCAGCCTTAAGAGTGTGTGTCTATGTTGTCCTTGTATAAGACTGTCTGCAGCCAAATGGCATTCTGTCAAACAGGTTGCGACGAAACACACACACACATATAAACGCATTCCTTTTCCTTAGATGGCTGGATATGCCACTTAATGATGTGAATGATATCTCCATCTGAAGCATGTCTGTGTGTGTGTGTGTGTGTGTGTGTGTGTGTGTGTGTGTGTGTGTTCCTACTGCCTACACAGCTCTTTGAAAAGACAACTCAACATGTGAAAGCTCTGCAGTCTGCTCCCTCAGCTCCTTCTCTCTGCAGCTCTCAACTTGGCAACAGCACAACTCAAAACACATGCCTCATGTTCATCTTGCCTACATCCTCACAGCATACTAGTTTGTGAAAACACAGAGGAAAAACCGCTAATATAAGAGCATCATTTGTAAGAGGAAGACAGCACAGCCCTTGGCCTGTTGCCCAAACCCTGCCGGATCCCTGTACTGTGTGACAGAGGTTTAATAACCCGACTAAATGCTTCTTTAGACGGCGAGGTAAACATCTCCTCTCAATTGATTCGCCATCCCTGCTGGAATCAGTCCCAGCTGCTGCTTTCTGGAGGATGATGACAACTTATTTTTCTGCCTGTGAACCGATCTCGGGTCTCACGGTTTCCGCTTCACTTGGAGATATTTTCCACACTCGCACACAAGCAGAAAAGTCACACGGAAGTAAAGACAAAGAGTTCTTACCGTACCTGTGTCCGTATGAAACGCTGTGCACGGGTTTTCCTCTTCAATATGCTGATGTTGGCTGAGGAGAAGCTGTGTGCAGCCTGAAGTCTGCAGAGGACTGGCACTGGCAGGCAGGCAGCAGACAGCTAAACCGACCCAGTGCCATGCATAATCAGGGTTCAGTCCAGCCTCTGCTGAGCACCAGGCGAGGAAGTCGCGTTACTACAGTACAGTGTGTTGAAATGTTACTGAGGTTTCTAAACAGTGTCCTCTTACAAAACGGATTGTTATTTAAACCAAATTAGACAATACATTTTCTATAGTCAACATGTAACATGTATCTTCTTTTTACATGACTATATGCGCATTTAATTATTATGAACAACTTTTTTCCTGTTGTATGAACAATTACATAGAGAATAAATTAATGTATTATAATGGTATTGACTATAATTATAGTTGTTATAGTTGGATATTGTTTTTTAAAATATATTTACAACACTATGTATGATTTTTCTACTCTAAAATGTACAAAAGATAAGAGGAGGTGGTTAAGGTTTTGCTTGATATATAACAGTGGCTAACACTTAGTTAAGAAGTAGCTAGTCTGCTTGCTTTGGTTTATATACGGTATTGTAATACGCAACCTGATGTTTCATGTATTACATCAGTTTGTTTTTAATTTATATTATAAACATTGTTGTTGTCTTGTTTTATATTACACGGCAGCTACATTTACTACAAAAATAACAGCTTATTTTAAATGACTCAGCATGTGTTAATGTAACTTAGTACACATATAGTGTATTTTAAGTGTGTTTGTCAGGAGATTAAACTGCAGTAGCTGCTTCCTGTTCCCTCCTCCTTGTTTTGGTGGACTGAACTCTGACTCCAAATGGCTCTGGGTTGGGTTTAGTGCAGCTGTGCGGCTGCCTCTCTTATCCGGGCTTTAGCAGTGATGCAATGATTCCAGATGTGGAACAAGAAAGACTACTTTATTAGTCTGGGCTAAGGAACAACATCCGTTATCCGCAAGACATAAAAATACAATAAGTAGGCTAAATAATAACCTCGTGATAGTTATGTAGAAGCTTAAAGGCCAATCGTTTTTAAATGCTTTTCTACTGTATGGTTTTCTGGTGTCATCAATAGTCCTAACATATCACTTTTATTGCTTTTATTATGTGCATGCTAGGATCTCTGAGAGTATGTATTAAGTGAAACCATTTAGCACACTTGGGGTCAGAATTTGTATTATATAAGCCTCTTTGCCAACTATGGGTATTTTCAGATTACACAATGAGCTTCCTATTAAATATTTAATTATAAAAAAACGTGTAATCAGCAGACACTTGGGTTCAAAGTGTGGTAATATGTATTTCTGTTCCTTTTGTTTAATGTACTAGGCTTCTATGAAGCAGCCAATGATGATTAAAACTGACATTTTTGGGAGAATAATGATTCTAACTCAGTCCTTATTTCTGTAAACCTTACATCACTTTTACATCCAGTTAGAGAGATGTGTGGCAGTGTTGCTTTCCCTCTTTCTGTGTGAAATATAAGTGTCTTATCTGGTTAATAAATACCTAAAGGAAAGCCTAGCTGCATAACTTTACGAGACAGAGTGGGTGGACAAGCATGTCCGACCACTCTGCTGGGGTGTGTTGTGCCAGAATTCCTCCTCACATCTTATTATCGATCTCCTCCTCCTCTGAGATTGCAGACAGGATGAAGGCGCCTCCTGCTGGATGAACGCTGATATTTTAATAATCTGTTATCCTGTGTGGAAATCTCAGAACAGCCTATCTGGCTTCACACACGACACACACACACATCCCCGGCTGGATTCAAATGCTATTAATTACACTTGATATAATATAATTTAAATTAGATTTCCCTAGAAACAGCCCGTTGTATGTTTTTACATAATTTAATTGTTATGGCTTTTAATTGTGGCACACTTGACTGGTGTAATTTTTCATGGTTTTTATATTGTGATCAAACTTTGTTATATTAATATCATTGTTACACTTTGGGCTGCATTATTGCATGAAAGGTACTATACAAATAAAGTTATTATTATAATTGGTATACATCAATATTGTCTGATTTTCAAGTGAATTTTCACATATTTTATTCAATCAGAAGATAAAGTCATGACATCTACATCTTATTTTGAGCGTGTTGTTTGTTTGTAATTCTAAATAAACACATATTGGGATAAAACACACACACAGAAGTATCTTCATACTTTCATTTTAATTTCTGATCTGTACAATTATCATAAAATTCCAAAAGCATGGATATTATATACAGGCGAGGATTGTGGCGGCAGATCTTGGGTCCAAATACTGTTATGAGACAGATTCATTGCACATGTTAGAATACATATTTAATAATATAAAACACCACAAAATCCACAAATAAAAGTATAAACCGTGTCCAAAATATCCTGCATGATGATAAACAGTGTGCTCTCCCTTCAGGTGTACACACTCACAAAAAGAGTTTCCTGTTGGCCGATTAATGAATGAACTCTGTAGGATCTGGACTTTGATTTTCTGCCTCAGTGTCGTCAAACCCGATTGGCTGATGAGTCGGTGAAAGCACGAGAGGACAGAGCTGATTGGCTGCTCAGGTGCTCTTGTTGGTGAGGCACTGGTTGACCACCTCCAGCAGAGAGGAGTTCTCCAACGCTGCTGCCACTCTCTCTTTGTCCGCCAGCTGCTTGTTCACTGCAGGACATCAGGAAAAAGACACTTACACATCAGACAATAAAGCCATAACACTGGAAATATTGTCTAATAATAACACATTTTTTATTTATTGTCTGGGATTATATTACTTTATTATTTGATTGACCTATTAAAATGGATTTATTGAGCCAGGTAGCTAAAGTATGCCCTTGCTGTCCTTTAATATGCACTGGGTTTTGTTTGACTTATACTACCTCAAAGTCATTCATTCTCATTTTGAGCAGTACACGTACAGTATGGACAAACCCAGTCAATAAATACAAAGTAAGTGTTTTCACCCCAAAGCTTTTTCTGTTATTGCGTTTATAGATAACGTTTATCCCCAATGTTTGCTGATATGATGTGATGCCGTGTTACAACCATCTCTGCTTTTGTTTGGTAACAAATTGAGTGAGAAACGTACTTCTTCCTTCTCTGTCTGTACCTGTGTACTCTCATGTTCTTGAATAACCCAGCTTCCCCCAAATTTATTTTTGGTGTCTATCTACGCCGGGATCCTGAGTCGTGGCTGATCCTGAGTCGTGGCTCCTGCCTGACTCTCATCAAACTACTTCCCTGATGGCTCCCACAGGATTGTTGACATCCTCGTGGATTCATCTTCTTATTACAGACGCATGCATTTCCAAACATTTGGTCTACCTATGCTGTAAATGTATTATCTCTTGATTTACACACGGCATCTATTGCACGTCTGTCCGTCCTGGGAGAGGGATCCCTCCTCTGCTGCTCTCCCTGAGGTTTCTCCCATGTTCCCTTTAAACTGTGGGTTTTCTCTGGAAGTGTTTCCTTGTACGATGTGAGGGTCTGAGGACAGAGGGTCTAAGGACAGAGGGTGTAAGGACAGAGGGTCTAAGGACAGAGGGTGTCGTATTGTCATACTGATATTCTGTACACACTGTGAAGTCCACTGAGTCAAATGTAACATTTGTGATATTGGGCTATATAAATAAACATTGATTGATTGAAACTACATTCCTTAACTGAGGAAAGTGGCTTTATTTAGTAAGAAAAGGCTAAAAAGCCACATCATATCCCATCATGCCTGCTGTCTCTGGGTAAAATGTACCTGCTTCCTCTGAGGCGTGCGTCCCGGGTGTAATGCTGACATCAATCTGAGAAGAAACATAAAAACACACAGGGTTTGGACTGAAAAATTAAATTAAAACAATAAAAACCCATATTGTATGAGATGTTGTTTATGTAAGCTACGACTGAATCAAAGGAGGGGGAGGTAAATGTGCATCCTAGTACTGACACACACACACACACACACGTACTTTGAACCTTTCGGGCAGGGAGCGAAGCAGCTTCACTTTGATTGACAGACCGATGAGCGTCGCCATGCTGCAGTGGGGGATTGTGGGAGTGAACTGGACGTCCACACTGCTCTCTGCATCATTAACCTGAGACGAAAAGAAGCAGGTAGAAAAGGACTTCAGAAACAACACACTAAACATATTACATATCCTTTTAATTGTTAAGGAAGTAGGTAGTAGCAGTAGTAAACCCTTTTTGCAGTGAAGAATGACGTGTCTTTTGTCTTCACTAAATTAGATTATCTTGCTTTTCGGCCGTTCACCCTCGAGTTAACCATAAAAACCCATCTAAAGACGCCTACCTTGACTCGGACTTGCTCCAACACGTTGAGTTCCTCCAGAGACAGAGGATGCTCCGGGTCGTTGATGGATCTGATCAGATGTAGCTTTAGTTAAGGAATTCAAAACAACACGATAAAAACACACACCCTGCGTTGGGGTGTTGGACCGTAATAGAGACATTATGTTATTATTTCACTGTATTATGGAAGACTGTAATAATGTCACTGTGTCTATGTATTATTAAAGCATTCATGAAATGTCTGAACAAAATAGATTAGGGTAATGAGGACATTTACAAATTGTTGATTACTTCTGGTGGTCAAATGATCAGGTTAATATCGTTAAACAAAACTTATTTTCAAAAAGGTATATGGCTTACGATGTAGTACATTATACTAGACATGATATGCAGTGAGGGAAGTACATTACATAAGACATTTTGAGGTACTTTAACCTCTATTTCGGTTCCTTTTTCTGCTCCATTATACTTCTATTCTCTTACATTTTTACTCTGCCACAGTCATTTGCAATTTTTACTTTAAAGATTCAAATCAATAATAATAATATAATCAACAAATAAATAATGATATAATTAGTCAGAGTTGAATGATTCCCCGGGGGAAACTCACAAGCTTCCTACTAGCTGTATAGATAACCAAATATATACAATTTAAACATATCATTTATCATAAGCTAGCTGCAGAATTAAAGTTATGTACACACTTGTTATAATAATAACCAAATAATATAATAGGAACAATTCCGAAATGGGTCATACATGCACGATGACTACTTTATGTACTTAATTGATCTATTATTTATATTTAAATAAATGGGTTTGCATCTTAATAATACTTAAATGAAATATAGTAATTCCACCACTTTGACACACTTTGTTGGGCTACTTACAATATTGCACTTTTCCCTGTAGCGATCATCTTAGAAATGATGCAACGGCTAATATAACATTATACACAAATAAATGTCTCTTTATCTCTAAAGTCTGATTTGATAATGCAATTTATAGCAATGTGAAATCTGGCAGGTGTGAAACCAGTCTGAACCAGAGCAGAATTTAAACAGGATATCGAAGATCTCTCTATCGTCGATGGGATCATGGACGTCTTCATCCGCGTCTGTGTCCGCCAGAAGCCTCTCTCCGGACCGCTGGAAGATCACCGGGTTAGCGTTCTCCAGAGTGGTTCCTCCAGACATTTGAGAGGTTATTTTAGTCCGAGGTAAACAATAAATATGTTGAGGAGAAGCAGCGGCGCAGGAAAATCACAACACACTGCAGCAGCACACTTCCGGAAACTACGGAAAGAGATAAGGTCTGAAAGTGCGAGAGAGAAAGTCTTAAAGTGACAGTGCACCGAACACCCTTCACGAAATAAATACAATAAAATAATAAATATATTTCAAACAAAGAATTACTTCGATCCTTAGTAGAAATACAATACAAAAAAATACCCCATTACCAAGTAAAAGTGGTACATTCTGAAGCCATTTTTAGATACTTTCTATATTTTAGCATATTGCTAGAAAAGTGCTTTACATCAAATTATCTAAGTGTATTATGTATGTACTGTATGTACTTATACTGAGAGAGTGCATTGTATTTATTTGGCTGGCACCCACTGTGTAACTGCTTTCTTTCCATTTCCTATTTTTCCATTTCTTTATTTTTGTGAGATGCCTTTTTGTGTCAAATTGTTTAGTCATACAATGTGATGTCTTGGACGAATGCTAAACCTTATGGGGTAAAATGTCCCTTTAATGTCTGGTTGTGACTTCCTGTTTGTCCCGCAGATGGCAGAACCTGATTATTTTATCCCTCAGCAGCAACACCATATACAGTAAAGTTTGTCTAGTCTGCAGTATGCTGAAAATAAACGAATAATAAATGCTAACCTTCACTCCCAGATTCTTAAAAGATGCTGATTTTTACTGATGCATAATTGTAATGAGCTGCTGGAGATCTACTGCTGGTCGATATGAAATCTTCATCTCAACATGTTCACCGTTTCAAAAAATGTGCATGCTATATAATGAGGCTGCATATGGCTGCTGACACCTACATGGCAATCTGTAATGTAAATGTCATGCAGAAGGGGAGCAGCCGAGGAAGGGGCAACCTGTTTCCTTGTTGCAATTTGGACGGGCAACCTTAAGATTCACAATCCCATTTTACTGTGTTATGAAAGATGGCTTTTATATAAGATAACATCATGTGAACATATGCTTACTGTAGTAACATTTGTTGAGCTAAGATGGTGTGTTTCTCCTCTCTCTTGACTATTTGAAGGATTTCAGTTATTATTTATAACAACGTCATGTGGTACCACTTGATCCTCATGCATTTTAATACGACAATGTACAATTTTAAGAAATATGTCCCCATGCTGCAGAAAAGACACAAACAAGATCCTCAGATAAATGCTGAGCACAGCCAGAATAACAAACCAGATTTAGCTGCAGCACGCAGTCAAGAGTCCTGGTGAGTGTTTCATAGTTTGACATGACATCTCGTCCTCCTGAGGAAAAACAATGTGATCACCAGTTTGAAGTCAAAACATTTGTGGAAAATGAACAATGCGTGTGTCTAGTGAGAGAGGGATTGCTTCAACAAAACATGCATTTAAACTAGTCCTTAGTATTCCTAACAGCTGACTGTGTGCAGAGACTGTCCTGCAGCTGTCATGCTCTGTGTGTGTTAGATCATTAATTCTGGATGTGTGTTCAGTGTTCAGCACACAGTGGAGCCCCTAGAACCACATCTTTATCTTCAACTATGGGCCCCGAGCTGTACACCTGATGTCCATGTATGTGTTCATTTCTTTCTAGGGCTCATATGCTAACTGCGCACACTGTTGCTCCTGCTAGATTTGTACTTTTTGAGCTTTCTTAATTTGATATAAACTGTAATTTTTCTGTTTGTAACTTTCTTTAAGTAACTTATTATGCTCTGCCCTCTATACATTTTTTGTAAAAAGCGATAGTGACGTAACACCCATGCTGCTATTGGCTAGCGCTCTGCACATTCTGCGATAGGCTAAGGGGCATGACTTTTCTAAGCAGTTGACCAATCAAATCAAATCAAGTTGTATTTATAGAGCACAATTTTTGGTCGAGCCAAAGTGCTGTACATGTAATAAAAGCACACTACAATAACAGAAACTGCAACAACAGAAAGAAAAGACAAGAATTTACAACAGAAATATAAAAAAAAACACAGGGAATAGTCAGGTGTCATACTCAGCTCTGACTAGAAGGCCAGAGAGAAGAAGTGTCTTCAGTAAATAATTAAAAACCCCTAGGGTCTGGGCCGACCTCACATGTAGGGGCAGACTGTTCCAGAGCTTTGACCAATCACATCAGAGCCAACCTGCTAACCAATCAGGGCAGACTGGGCTCTGGTTTCAGACAGAGGGTGAAAAGAGGTGCTGCAGCACAGGCAGTATGAGAAACATAAAGAGCTTTTTTAACATTAAAGCATGGAGACATGTCACAGTAGAGACACTACATACTGATATAGACCTGAACATCAGCAGGAGAGGACTCTTTAAAGTAGAGACACTACATACTGATATACACCTGAAGATCAACAGGAGAGGACTCTTTAAAGTAGAGACAGAACATACTGATATACACCTGAAGATCAGCAGGAGAGGACTCTTTAAAGTAGAGACACTACATACTGATATACACCTGAACATCAGCAGGAGAGGACTCTTTAAAGTAGAGGCACTACATACTGATATACACCTGAACATCAGCAGGAGATGACTCTTTAAAGTAGAGACACTACATACTGATATACACCTGAACATCAGCAGGAGAGGACTCTTTAAAGTAGAGACACTACATACTGATATACACCTGAACATCAGCAGGAGAGGACTCTTTAAAGTAGAGACACTACATACTGATATACACCTGAACATCAGCAGGAGAGGACTCTTTAAAGTAGAGACACTACATACTGATATACACCTGAACATCAGGAGGAGAGGACTCTTTAAAGTAGAGACACTACATACTGATATGATCCTGAAAATGAGCATAATGTGTCTCTCTAAGAAACTGTTTACTGTTGTGGTATTTTGTAAATAAACATACTAAAGCTCATCACGTCTCATAACTTCTTTCCGACTGTTGTGGCAGATGAATTAACCCCCTTTCATCAGGGGGTCTGGGGGACATGTATTACCTTACAGCCATGTTCACAATATAGCACAGGTGTTTTTTGTCTCTGATGTTCAGGTAACCTTACCAAGCAATCGTAGACAGAGCAAGAACAGATGCATACAGTACAACACCCGGGTGTAAATAGCTACAGTGTGTTATGACATTGCGGTCATGCAGAGTGAGATCGCTGTCCCTTTAAGAGAGGGGTGTGGGCGTGCATGATGTGTGTGTGGGTATGGTAGAGCGAGAGTGAGCGGGCAACCCTGTCTTCTAAAAATTACGTTCCCACAGAACTAAACTGCATTCTCAATTACGTTTAGCAAGAAGCATATTTTCTCCCACGTTACGTTTGTTATGAACGTATCTTAAATACGTTTATTTTCTACATATCTTTGCCATTTATTGTCTTGCTTATAATAATGATAATAGTCATTTATAAATATCATTTTAGAGCATACATTTGAAATCAGTAGGCGAGGCTGTTATTTCTCCAAAATAATAGTTTTATCATGCCAAAAAGCTGCTGTGTTGTTTATTGCTCCTCAAACATTAAAAAATATCCAGAGTTACGTGTTTCTGTACTTCCTCTAAGAAGAAAGGACAGTAACAGAAGATCTCTGTGGCTTCAGGCTTGATCGCCGTTCAAATGAATGCGCTGGTTTCCCCAAAAGTGGGCGGGGCTGTAAAGTGACGTAGATTTTACTCTCATCTATTATTCAAAACCATTCTATATATTCTAACGTAAATTACATGCCAGTGTTTTATCTTTTTATTTATTTGTTTTTATTTTAAATCGTATAATGTCGGACTTTTTTTGTCGTCTTTGAGGAAAAGAAATGGGGTTTAGAGCCTCAAAATACTAAAATCTGTATTTTTTAAAATCTCTTCTTTTTAAAATCACTTTTTAGCCGTAAATAAAGTCACCAGAAACAGATGGGACATTTCGAGATTTAGGATGGCCGAAGACACTACACTACCCATAATCCCCAGCTATCGTTTGGGACTACAGTCCCGTTGACAAACCCCGTGATGTTGCGCCAAGGTTACGCCGAGCGTCAAGCTCTTTGAAATGGAACGAAACCTATTCAAAACTGGACGCGAACTACACATGCTGGCTATTGTGTTTCGCAACATGTTCTCTATGGCACGTCTCTACTGGGAATTGTAGTTTTAAAAGACGTTTTTCCCAAATGTAGAAGTTGTCAGTATTAAACTGTGTACAGCCCTGGAGGTTTAGGCGATAGGAAACACATTGGTGTGTACACATTTAAAACATGTAATTACTAAATGGGTGAAAATCGCTTGTATCCATAATGGGCAGCATTAATATATATTCTACTCCACTACAATTCAGAGGTTAACCTGGTATTTTTACTCCACTACATTTACTTTAGTAACTTTGCAGATTCTGATTAATGATGTGGAATATAAACAACCCTTAAAGCAGACTTTAGAGTACAATTCAGGGAAGGTGATTGTCAAGTGCCAACAATCAGGCGAGATATTTGATAGTTGGTGCTTGAGAAGACTAAACATTTATCTGCAGATCTTTGTAAAGTATATTCATTACTCGTTATTCTCTACTAATAGTTAATAAAAAACCGTATAATGGCTATTTTGCACATCCCTTTCAAGATCTATCTTATGCATATATATATATATATATATATATATATATTTATGCACAGTATATTATAAGCCTATTCATGCTACTGCAGTATTTGTTTACCTTTTTTAAAGAACATTTTAATTTTGTAGATTGTTTATAGTGATTGATATACTATTTTTAATTTTAATTTTAATTGTTAACTCTTTTCCACTTCAAAACTTGTTAAGCCCCGAGCCTGTTTTTCAGGTCTCAGGCTCGAAAATGACATTCCCAGAACAAATGACCATATCTTCCCTCCTAAAAGGGTTACATTAATAATCTTTTGTCTCAAAGCAAGGTTACACCTGTGAGTTGGATGTAGGAGTGTCAGAATAAATATAGATGTTTTTATTTTAAAGTAAATTCAGATTGTTCAGAATAAAAAAATGTAAATTATAGTGTCCGTCCAAAAAAAAAAATACTTATAGTGAAAACCACCCTTGGATGATGGGATGGTAGACTAAAAGCTTTAGGAATCCAAACTACAACATATAATAAGTACCCTGTATCAAGATTGATGCAAAACAAGTGAAATGTGACCTTTTTAGAGAGATTTAGCAAAACAAACCCACTTCTTATTGTCATACTGATATTCTGTGCACACTGTGAAGACCACTGAGACAATGTAACATTTGTGATATTGGGCTATAAATAAACATTGATTGATTGATTGATTCTGGGGTCATTTGGGTGGATTTTCCTTATCTCTGGCCCCCCTTGGTCGATTTTGCTGATTGACATCTCTTTCTAACCGTCAGAGCCAATGGAATCGAGGGGAACTCCCACATACTCCTTATTTGGTAATGTGTGTGTGTGTGTGTGAGGCTGCCGCATAACCAAGACCGGAAGCTGCGATAACTCTGGTGACCATTAGCAGCTAACTTTTACTCTCCGATTTTTACATAAAAATGGAATTATGGATTATAAATAAAAAAATAATGTTACCCAGAAACATTATCAACCTATGGATTAACCGATTCAGCCGCGTTTTTTCTCGTTTTAATGCCATTGAACCAGTCTTTTGATCAGATTGACAGCTATGGTGAGACGATCTCCCGTAAAAGCTCCGTAAAGGTATACGTGTTGTGATGTCTGTGTTTGCTTCCCCTGTCAAGAGTTCGAATCACTCAGTGATGATACTATATACCTAAATAATCGGTGGAGTCTCAGCTTTAATCGGATATCTTGTAAGTGCAGCTACGATAAGTAATAAGGGTACTTTTATCTTGAGTTCTGTGCCAAAGTGCGTTAGCATGTTTCGCTCAGGGGTCATTTAGATGCTTCTTATGAGACTTGTGTTTTGTTTTGATAAAAATGGTTTGTATCGTCAGTTAGCTGAGATTATTCCCGTTAATCTGGTATAACACATTAATAGGTTCTTAAATATTAAGATCCCCTGAGACCAGGCCCGCCTTAACCTGCCATCAGGCCCTGGGGCTGATAGGTTTTGTAGGCCCCCTATTTAAACAACAAATGAAAGTCATTTATAGCCTCGGCAGGCTCGGCAATTTTAATATTCTGAAAGCCAAGACTTTGTTTATTTGAAACCAGATGAAAACAAACTGTAACGGACCCTGCCGTGTTATCTATGATTACTATACGCCTACCTTCATAATGTCAGCCGGAGGGAGGGGGAGTGAGTGGCGAGTGAGAGCTGTCATCTTCCCTTTACAAGCTTCAAAAATGTATTTATCGTGTGATTTTGGAAATAAAAGTTTCATATTCTGAAAGCCAAGACTTTGTTTATTTAAATGTTTTGTAAAAACATCCGAAATAAAAAACTTTTTTTTTTTAATTAAACTTTTTTTTAAAAACGTTTTTATTGGCTCATGATAGGCCCCTGATCTCCGTAGGCCCCTGGGCTTCAGCCCAGGTCAGCCCGTGCATTAAGGCGGCCCTGCCTGAGACACAGTGTCGTGAATCTTTTTTTCTTTTTTAAAGTACCCGCCGGCGGGGACCTTGGGGCTTAACAGGTTTTAAGTATTTGCATTTTAATGTTGAGCACACTGGTCCTGCAACACAAATAATTTCCCAATTTGGGATTAATAAAGTACCTACCTACCTAACTATCTATCTATCTATCGACTGTAGAGGTGAGTTTGAAGGTAAGTTCACAACAATGTATGATTAAAAATTCTGTTTTTGTTGTTGTTTAGAACTCGATGCAGGTGTGCACCATTGAAGATAGTACTTGTGTATTTTTAACTAGTAATTTTTTTTATTTCCCATAATATGTGTTTTTTTCGTGGACTGTGACGTGTTTTTCGAGCAAGGCAAGTTTATTTATATAGCACCTTTCAACACAAGGCAATTCAAAGTGCTCTCCAAAAACATTAACGAGCTCATATAGAATAACACAGATATAAAATACATGAATAAAAGTTACAGTGCAGTGTAAGAGATAAATATTTCAATTAAGCAGCGGCAAAAAGAAAAGTCTTCAGGCTGGATTTAAAAGTAGTCAGAGTTGCAGGGGACCTGCAGGTTTCTGGGAGTTTGTTCCAGATATTTGGAGCATAATAACTGAACTTCTCCATGTTTAGTTCTGACTCTGGGGACAGAATAGTGCACCGTACTTTAACAACAAACTCCTCCTAGGGATTTTATGAAGTCTTTACGTTTGGTGTCAATCAGGATGAAGTCCAAGTTATGTAACATGTATGGCATGTCCCCCAAAGAGTTTATGGAAATCAGAAATAGTCCTAATTGTCTATGATAAACTGTGTAGCCGTAATGTAGAAACTCAGAGATTAAACCCACAATCTCACAGCCGTTACGACATACAATAATGTATTGTATTGTATAAACACTTTTTAATCTAGAGCCTTGGCTATCAATTATAATATCATGTCCCAGTGTTCCCTAAGTGATATACTTAAGTATAAAAGAAAAGAAAAGAAAAATTTCAATTTTATGCATCTTTATACTTTTGAAAATCACTTAATCTCACAGGAAAATATTTTACTTTTTACTCAGTTACATTTTCTGACAGCTTTAGTGACTTCTTTTTAGATATGCTGTACAATGTGTACTAACCCTAACCTTAACCCCTATCCATACCATAATTAGGTGATTTTAAATGGGAGTTTTGATTAATTTGTGTCCATAAATGGGTTGAGAAATGTTCCTACAATATTTTTTGCAGGATTTTACCAAAGTTTTGCAAATAATAATTACTTTTAATTTTTCTTAAGTGAGATTTTAAATGTTTGTGTTGTTGAATTAAAATCACATCACATAAGGCAAATATACATTTTCTGTTTTTATTTTAAAAGTGACACCAGTTTTCCGCTTCACCTCAAAATGTGTAGTATTAAAGTCCCAGAATATTTCACCAGCTTGTATGAACACAGTTAAAAAATATATACATACATATGGAATTGAATGTGTACAGTAAGACAAATATAAAAACACAATTTTATATTTCATACCAAAGGTTGTTTTATTTATGAAAGTGTTGATTAAACATACAATGAATAAGTAGAAGTACTTTAGTAACCAACATGTGATACAGTAAATAATGTAGGCTATATACTGTATTTACACAGTGAGGCACACGCGTAAAAAGATAGATTTGAATTTTTATTTTATTTTTAAATCAGATCTTTCTAATCCTAATTGTATTAGGAACATTTGTTGCGGGCGAACCTGAGCTCCAGGAGAAAACCCAAAAGTGGAAGGGGGGAGGCGTTATGGATGATGGAGTTTGGGGTGGAGTGAGGGTACGGTGGCCCTGAAGTGCAAGTCAAAACAACATTTCACAAAACACTTCAACATTTCATAAAACACAACGACATTTCAAAAAACACTACAGCATTTCACAAAACGCCGCTAAAGCATTTCACAAAACACTTCAACATTTCACATTTTACGGAAAGGGTATTCCTTTAGGCAGAACACTTCTTGTTTGTGATTGGACAGAGACAAGAGAAGCACTGCTGTGATTGGTTGTTGTTGCTGCCAGTCAAGAAAGGACGCTTCATGATTGGTGATCACCCGGCCGACGGCACCACGTATTTCCTGTTTGGTACTGTTCAGCTGTTTCTTCACACATTTCAAACTGAGTTGGAAAGAATGGAAGAAGAGATGGAAATCTTAAGGGAATATTCTAACGAAGGGTATACATACGATGTTATCCTCGACATGCTGTCAACCCATCACGATATCAACATGTCCCTTAGAACCAGGGGTGTAGTGCAGCTGTGACTACCCGATTTGCATCTCTGCCTGATTTGCATTGTGCACGCGCGAGATGGTCCGCCATATTGGACAGCTACATACGGTAACTCAAATAGGACATTTGTTTCGCAAAGCAGAAAAAAAATCCGACAACATTAATCTGAACGAGAGAGATGAGTTATTGTTATTACAACGTGACTTCACTATTATTTAACAAATCCTTTTATTGGGTTAAGTACATTCTCAGAATAAGTGAGAAATAGATGTTACTTCTGTTAGACAGCTATCATACTGAAGAAATATTTACTGTGACTTAGGGCTGTGCAATTAATCGTATTTTAATCTCGATTACGATTTTGGCGTGCAACAATTATGAAAACAATTTATTCGAAAAAAAACGATTATTTTGCTGCATTCCCTTTCGCAATGATGCTCTCAATTTGTCTTGCGTTATACATCCTGCCCGCGCGTGCGCTGCCGCCCCCCTCCCTAAAAGCCCTCTCGACCAGGTTGTGTTGTGACTTGCAGTTGCAGTCTGTTTAATAAATCCATATAAACACGTTACAAGGGAAGCTTTAGTAGCCGTGTCTTTATTCTCCGGTCTCTAGCGTACAGTCAACGTTTACTAACTCGTCAAGCCGGACTGCGTGTAGCAGTCTAATTAAACATTACAGGTTGTGAGTGACATTAGTTATCATATTTATATATGTTTAGTAGGTTGTGGAAGTGCGCTACAACATATTTGTTTATCTTCTTTATTGGTATTTATTATTTTGATATTATTTATTCAAATGTAGATATAAATGTATGATTTTATTTTTTATTATTTTATTATTAATTCAGTTGAATTAAACTTAACTTTTCAAATTATTATTTTACAACATTTGAAAGTTCAATAAATGGATGTTTTCAAAGTCAATGAATAATCGTATTTAATAATCGTGATATCAATATTGACCAAAAATAATCATGATTATGATTTTTGCCATAATCGAGCAGCCCTACTATGAATGTATGCAAAAGTGTATGGCATTAATAATTCATATATAATTACATTAACTGTTAATGTCTTTCATTTTATTTCAAATTAAATACAATTACATAAAAGATCTTTGTATAGATATTTGAGACGTTTATGACTCGCGCACACGCAATGCAAATCGGGCAGCCGTCTAGACGTCAAGTGTCCTATTTGAGTTACCGTATGTAGCTGTCCAATACGGCAGTCCATTTCGCGCTTGCGCAATGCAAATCGGGCAGAGATGCAAATCGGGTAGTCACAGCTGCACTACACACCTGGTTCTAAGGGACATGTTGATGTCGTGATGGGTTGACAGCATGTCGAGGATAACATCGTATGTATACCCTTCGTTAAAATATTCCCTTAAGATTTACATCTCTTCTTCCATTCTTTCCAACTCAGTTTAAAATGTGTGAAGAAACAGCTGAACAGTACCAAACAGGAAATACGTGGTGCTGTCGGTCGGGTGCTAACCAATCATGAAGCGTCCTTTCTTAACTGGCAGCAACAACAACCAATCACAGCAGTGCTTCTCTTGTCTCTGTCCAATCACAAACAAGAAGTGTTCTGCCTAAAGGAATACCCTTTCCGTAAAATGTGAAATGTTGAAGTGTTTTGTGAAATGCTTTAGCGGCGTTTTGTGAAATGCTGTAGTGTTTTTTGAAATGTCGTTGTGTTTTATGAAATGCTGTAGTGTTTTGTGAAATGTCGTTTTGACTTGCACTTCAGGGCCACCGTATGAAGGGAAGCCGCTTTGGAGGGTGGAGTGAGGTGAGGTAAATGGAGGAGGGACTTAGTGTTGGTGTTTTTTTGATTCCTTATTAAAATGGATTTCGGGAAAACCTGAGCTCCAGGAGAAAACCCTATCTGAGCAAAAAGTGAAGGAGGGAGGGGGTGAGGTAGGAGGAAGGAGGTGAGGTAAATGGAGGAGGGACTTAGTGTTGGTGTTTTTTTGATTCCTTATTAATATGGATTTCGGGAAAACCTGAGCTCCAGGAGAAAACCCTATCTGAGCAAAAAGTGAAGGAGGGAGGGGGTGAAGTAGGAGGAAGGAGGTGAGGGAAATGGAGGGAGGGAGTTACTGTTGTCCAGCTGGAGCTGAATCACCAGAAGCATCCTCCATCTTCTCTGAGGAGGTGTTTCTTGCATCTTTGGCTTTCTTCCTCATCTTCTTCTCTTGCATCTTGCTTATCATTTTCTGCAAGGCAACGTCTCTATCCTCAGTCTCCCCCCTCCTGCGAGAGAAGAAACCTCTGCTCTTATTCTTCATGTGAAGACAGAGGTCTTCCAGAAGTTCCTTTTCCTCCTCCATCTTTTTCTCAGTCGTTGCCCAGCTCAGTCTTCTCTGAGCCAGGTCGTCCCTCTGCTCCTCCACCTGTTCCAGTTGTGTCTCCGTCAGGTGAAGCTTGGTCTCCATGCTCTGGTGTTTCTTGACCAGGTCGTCCTTCTTCTGAGTTACCTCCTTTAATTTGGTCTCCACCAAATGAACCCAGCTCTCCTGGTTCTGGTCCAGGTCTTTGGAGAACTTCTTCTTCTGATCTTCCAATTGGTTTTCCAACTGCTTGACATCCGTCTCCTTGCATTGGACAAACTGCTCCCAGTTCAGCTGTTTTTCAGCCAGGTCTTTGGAGAACTTCTCCTCCTGCTCTCTCAGCTGTTCTTTCAGCTGTTTGACGTCCGTCTCACAGCTCAGGTTATTCTCGGCTAGGCGATCTTTCTCCTTTTCCACCTGCTTTAATTTAGCCTCCACCTGTTTGAACTCAGACTCCAAGGTCAGGGTTTCCTTGGTCATGTTGTTCTTTTCCTGAGTCACCTCATTTAGTGTTGTCACCATCTGTTGCTTCTCAGTTTCCCAGGTGTGACTCTTATCGGCCAGGTCTTTGGAGAACTTCTCCTCCTGCTCTCTCAGCTGTTCTTTCAGCTGTTTGACGTCCGTCTCACAGCTCAGGTTATTCTCGGCCAGGCGATCTTTCTCCTTTTCCACCTGCTTTAATTTAGCCTCCACCTGTTTGAACTCAGACTCCAAGGTCAGGGTTTCCTTGGTCATGTTGTTCTTTTCCTGAGTCAACTCATTTAGTGTTGTCACCATCTGTTGCTTCTCAGTCTCCCAGGTGTGACTCTTATCGGCCAGGTCTTTGGAGAACTTCTCCTCCTGCTCTCTCAGCTGTTCTTTCAGCTGTTTGACGTCCGTCTCACAGCTCAGGTTATTCTCGGCCTGGCGATCTTTCTCCTTTTCCACCTGCTTTAATTTAGCCTCCACCTGTTTGAACTCAGACTCCAAGGTCAGGGTTTCCTTGGTCATGTTGTTCTTTTCCTGAGTCACCTCATTTAGTGTTGTCACCATCTGTTGCTTCTCAGTCTCCCAGGTGTGACTCTTATCGGCCAGGTCTTTGGAGAACATTTCCTCTTGCCTTTTCAACTGGTCCTCCATCTGTTGGAATTCCGTCTGCAAGGTCTTGTTTCTACTGGCCTGGTATTTTTTCCTCTTCTCCACCTCTTTCAATTTCATCTCCATCTTTTGCTTCTCACTCTCCCAGGTGAGAGTATTTTCGGCCAGGCTCTTGGTGAACTTTTCCTCGCATTGAAGGAGTTGTTCCTCTCTTCTCTGCAGCAGGTTTAAAGTCACCAGGTTGGCCTCGTTGTGTTGGTCTGAGAGCTTCTGTTGCTGTGTCTCATACAATGCCACTGTGTCTTCCAGCTGCTTCTTGTGTTGAAGCTCTGCAGCTTCCATCTTCTCCTCCAGATCACTGTTTCTATCCTCCAAGATGGTCACACACTCAAGGAGTTCTTCCCCTTGTCTCATCAGCTCTTTCATGGTCTCCCCTTTCCTCATCCTCAGTTGGATGATCTCTGGGTCACACTGCAGGGGAACATCATTGTTCTCGCTGTCAGATGTCGCCTGGGCCTTCTCGTCTGAGACATTTCCTTTCTCTGCCTCATGCCTTGCCACAATTTGGTCCATCTGCCTCTTGTGTTGGCATTCTGCATTTTCAATATTGCCATTCAGACGGGAGATTTCTGCCTCATGCTCCATGATGGTGTCGACCAGCTTTGTGTTCTCTTTGTGGAGCCCTGAGTCCCTGTACTTCAGGAGCTCCTCAAGACGTTTGATCTTGTCTTTTTGTTTGCGCATACTGTGGCAAAATGTCGTCCTCTCTTCCTGAAATGCCCCACGATACTCCTCCAGGCCGTTTATCTGGCCATTTCTGCAGTGGATCTGCTTGTAAGCCCGATCTGCTTCTGCTCCATGGTCGAATGGCCTCGGGTTTCCCCTCGGGTTGTTCTGGTGGCTTCTTCTATCCATGGCACCGTCTGTAGACGTGTGTTGTGCGAAGGTAGAATAATGTATTTCTCTTTGGAAGAAGTGTTCTGTCTGAAGACTGTGGAGGTTGTGAAGGTCGTCTGAATGCGTCTCACCACTTACAGCTCTGGAGTGAAGAGTGACCAGTGAATGCACTTGAATGCCCTTGCAATCTTCCTTCAGACTCCTGTGACATCATCGTGACATCACAGACGTCGTTGATGTTCTATGACGGAACGCTCATCAAAGCCAATGATCTCATCGCTTCAGTGTGTGAGGATGTCATAAGTGATGTCACTGAAATAGTTGGTTTAGACTTCTGCTGTTGCCATGGAAACACAAACTCGCAATAATAATTTGAAAAAAAACAATACATTTAATTTGTATGGCGCTTTTCCTAGTGCTGTTGCTATGGAAACACAAACTCGCCATAATAATAATAATAATAATAATAATAATAATACATGAGACTTGAGCGCTTTTCAGGAAACTCAAAGACGGTTTAACCGAGAATGAAAAAAAAAAACAAAAAAAAAAACAAAAATACAAAGAGAGATAAACAAAACAGAAAATAGGGGGGGGGGGGGGGGGGTCAGTGGTTGAATGCAGTGTTGAACAGGTGGGTTTTGAGTGATGTTTTGAATGCGGTGAGGGAGGAAGAATCTCTGATGGATTGGGGTAGTGAGTTCCAGAGGGTGGGTGCAGCAACGGAGAAGGCTCTGCCGCCCCAGGACTTGAGGTTGGTCTGGGTGGGGAGGGACAGGAGGTTGGCAGCAGCAGAGCGGAGGGAGCGAGTGGGAGTGTGTCTGGAGGAGGTCAGTTAGGTAGGATGGGGCTGGGTTATAGAGGGCTTTGTATGTCATTAGGAGGATTTTGTACTGAATTATCTGGGGGATGGGGAGCCAGTGGAGCTTGATGAGGACGGACATCAGATGACCGTTAATGGTAGAGCCCTCAACTCGTCTCTGATAACGAGGTAGCCCTCAAGACTTCTGAGCCTATTGTGAGTCTTCACCGCACGCTGTAGCCGTGATGTGGCGCCCTGTGACGCTGACAATTGAGCGGCCCAACCAAGCAAGGAGGCAGAACGTCCAAAAATGCAACCCGGTGGGCATTTATTAAATCATACACATGAGATGACACAGCCTCAATCTGCTGCTCCTGTGCGCAGTCACCAGCCACCACCAGGATCTCACACACACTCCCTCTCTAACAGCAAAACCCCAGAGCCTAAAGGTCCAACCCACAAGATCTACTCAATAAAATGGGGGTAACAATTTGCACACACTTCTTTTGAGTAAAGGTTACTAATATTTAATATATAAGACTTACTTTAAGAAATTAAGTAAAATCTAACTCAATTACTTGATAAAACATTTTTTATAAATGAGTCATATTTACTCTCAATCATAGGCAGCTGGGTAAAGATTACTAATATTTAATATACAAGACTTTAAGAAAAATCTCTCAATTACTTACTAAAATGTATTACTTATAAATGAGTAATATTTACTCCTAATCGTAGGCAGCTATTTACTTAATAATGTATCATTAATATGACTGTATTAGTAAGGTTACCAGTAAACAATATATTGCCACACAAGATTTTATTGATCATGTTTTTTTTAATTGACTAAATGATATATTTTTTATAAGTGCAATATGGTCATACATTGAGATTATTTAAACAGTTAAGTGCATGGAAATTGTAAACATTTTTAACATAATCTTCCAAGTGCAATTTACTCAACTATTAAAACCTTTAAGTGCCAGTAAACAGTCCACTTTTAACAGAAAAAGGTTTCTCCACATCCATTACATTCCACATCACATTATTTTGTGTTTGTGTCACTCGGCACTAAAACAAGTCAACATCCACTTCAGAACAAATTGTTTATTTGAGGCTCTGGACCTGTTTGAGCAGCTTGGCTCCATCAAGCTCCAAAAACAGTTTTCAGAATACCTCAAATGTGTATTTGAGCTTGTTGGGGTATTCCAGGTTGAGGGCGTCGATGAATCCCATCAACAATGCGCATGCCTTTGTTTGGTTTCCGCACAAAACTCTGTCTCCCTCTCTGACAATGGGCACATCTGCTGGTCCCCTGTCCCTGGCATCATAGATCACAAGCACCTTCACCGTTTGGTCCATGACGTTCTCATGCTCGTCCTCTATGTTGAAAAGAAAGAAAGAAAAGCATATTCACTTTAAATTAGGCATATTAACAAGAAGCTATTATACAATATAAGCTGTGTGGTCTAGCATTAAGCCTAATCAATAAAACCAGGGATTGACTTTTTTTTAAATGATTTGTAAAAATGTGTGGCAGCGATTAAAAACAAAACAAGATTTCTAACTTGTATACAAAATGTCAGGCCCAGTCAAATTGCCCATCGATCTAATCAATGACATTAAATTGATTCTTTCCCATAAACATAACTTTTCAGCGCTTGATTTTATTTATCTTATTTCACTTTAACACCAAAAGAAGGTTTTTGTTTTTATGTAGTTTTATATGTTAAGTCGCTAAGCACATCAGTAAATTATCCCTAAATCATTTTCCTTTGAATGCTAAACCATTTATAAAAACAATAAGATGTTTACAGATTTACAGCAATACATTGCATATTTATGGGTTAGGTGTAAGAGTGGTTCATCACAGAAATTAAACAATGGTATCAGAGCAACCTCCGAAATAACTCTAACTAATAATCTTGAAGTGATCAGTGTAGGAGCCGCATTTAAGTTTATTTTGTTTTGATTTATTTGGAACCTTGATTAATGCATTTTTCTGTTTCAGTGAGAGGGCAGCAGGGCTCAGGTGAACGGGGCGGGGCTAAGGCTTTAAGTTGGAGGTGCGGTGTGTGACGGGAGGGCAGCAGGCAGCAGCAATACCGTCATTGACACGCAGACGCAACCTTAGGCTTAGTAGAAGACAGATTATTAGGATCTGATGTTTAAGTTTGATAAATATTGTTTTCGTTTTATGTTTTGCTGGAAATAAACCTTGAAAAGCAACAAAAACGTCCAGTGGGTTTTGTACTGCGAGTCTGACACTGTTTCCGAGGCCCAAGCTCTACATGTGGCCAAGAACATTAACTGTTGAGGTGAAGGTTACAAGAAAAACCTTTCGGGATTTTGGCCACTACAATCAGTCTTTAATGACATACCTGGCTGTCTTGAAAAAGGTCTTCTTGGCGTTCCCCAAGGTCTTCAATCAGACACCTGGCCACTGCATCCCTTTTTTCCAATACTCTGGGCCTGTGAGGAAATGCATTTTAGTGAGAAGAGTTATTTCTGCATTTTCATATTCTTGAATGAAACATTTAAATAAATGTACCTCATCAATTGTGCTCAGAAGAGGGCGCATCCTGGAGCCAGCATCTCCTCCTTTGGCACATCAGCTGGAGCGAGTGGTGTTAGTGTACCCATCCAGTTTCAGCATCAAAGTCTCTTCCAGTGAAAGAGTTGTTATGCGTCGGAACTCCTCCTTGATCTAATAAAGAGCATAGGGGACAACACTCATTACTCACAACTCTGACAACAGTGAGTTGAAATGGAAAAAAACAGCCTCATTGAATAAACCAGGCCATCTCTCCTTGAAGATACTGACACGTGGGCTGAGGGTCACCACCTCCACTCCACTACGAATTGTCTGCAGGATTTAAAATGTATAGGACTTAGGTGCTGTCTCTGAGGATGTTACACTTATATTCACATTTCTTACACTGAAAATTACCAACAAAATAACACAATTAAACATTTATATGTAGAAAAATCCTAAAATATATAACTGAGCTTTGGCTCTGCTCCGTGGTAATCTATCCAGTCCTCACGATAATGTACAGTAAGCTTAATGTAAACAAGTCTATAGGCTATTACTGCAGCTATACCTAAAAAAAGACTCATAAATCATTATTACTGTGGCTTGGCTTAATATACGATGGTTATTTTTCACTAAGAGATAGTCGCGAGATAGTTGTCTCAGTATTTATCGTTTCATGCACGCTCATATGAATGCTCCTTGTTCACGCGCGCCGGGGCTGGAGTTTAACAACACCGTGTCCCATTCATCAAACGGGACAAAGTGTATTTCACTCTCACCATTGTTAAGCACAGAGCGACCGAACACAACAATATATATAGTATATATTACCCGGACAGACCCACGAGGAAACTGACGGCCGACGTTAGATGATAGACTAAGAGAGATGCTACAAGCTAGCTTCAACTTAGTCAGCCTTGTGCATCATTTGAATGTGTCCCCCGCATACCTGTACTCAATACTACTCAACCGGGTCAGAGTTCGTCATATTACTTGAACTGACATGCTATTTAATAAACGGCTACTGATTTTTGCAGTGTGCATCACGTATGCATGTCCATTGGATACTGTGGACAAACACACATTATATAGAGAACGACCAACTTCAAAGGTTGATTTAAACGAATGCCGCCTTCCGCGTGCTGTTCTTGTTAGTACTTGGCTAGCAAACAATAGTCTTCTCTGCTAAGCACGCACGATGCTAACGTGAAACACAACTTGGCTGGTTAGCTAACATTAACATACAACTGTCGCCGTGACGCTTAACTAATTTCAGACGGCATGCCGTCAACATGCACATTATTGCTGTGATACCAATTATTAACAATATGGAGCTAAACATCATACTGCTTTACTCTTAGCTCCTATGTTAGCTACAGCTATCTAGCATCAGTGACCGACTTCCAGTGAATAATAGTCGAGAACAAACTTAAATTCCTTGTCTAACAGTGAAGCAAGCAGACAACAAGTCTTGTGATGAACCTCAAAAAACGTGAACATTTATATGTAGGACATGATAGACAGTAATATTTTACCTTCCAACATTTCCACACACCAGGAGGAGGGAGGCGCGAAAGAGAACCGTTCATCTGGCCTGCAGCCAAGAATCACAGCAGAAGCATGCGCAAAGGGCCTAATGTCTTCAAGTAGATTTTGCCCAGATTGTTAGTGTTTCAGTTGGTACTGTCAGAAATTAGGTAGTGTAGGTAGAATTTACCCATTCATATCTACTAACAATGCTCACTTATATACCTTGAGTACAATTTAAATGATTTGCTTGGATAATATCTATACTACCCTCCAAAATCCTTTTTTATAGTGCAATCAACCCAACAGGACACAGGTGAGGGGGGAGGAGACAACACAGGGCACCAGGTGCACACAATCAACGACAGACATGGGGAAGGGGAACACTTTTCAACAACAACAAAACTAAACAACCCGTAACGGAGGCCGAGATCTATGAGCCCAGAGATCACCTCCGTGACATGCCCATTTGGAGGCTCGCTTGATGGCTATGTGCAACCCTGTCTCCTAAATATTACGTTCCCACAGAACTAAACTGCATTCTCAATTACGTTTAGCTAGAAACGTATTTTCTCCCACGTTACGTTTGTTATGAACGTATCTCAAATACGTTTATTTTCTACATATCTTTGACATTTATTGTCTTGCTTATAATAATGATAATAGTTATTTATAAATATCATTTTAGAGCACACATTTGAAATCGAGAATCGGGCTCGATATATGGTTAAATTAAAATCAGTAGGCGAGGCTGTAATTTCGCCAGCTGTTACTCTCATGAGCGAGGCAGAAAATAATAGTTTTAACATGCCAAAAAGCTGCTGTCGTTTATTGCACCTCAAACATTAAAACAAATCCAGAGTTACGTGTTTCTGTACTTCCTCTAAGAAGAAAGGACAGTAAAAGAAGATCTCTGTGGCTTCAGGCTTGATCGCCGTTCAAATGACAGCGTTGGTTTCCCCAAAAGTGGGCGGGGCTGTAAAGTGACGTAGATTTTACTCTCATCTATTATTCAAAACCATTCTATTTATTCTAACGTAAATTACATGCCAGTGTTTTATGTTTTTATTTTAAATCGTATAATGTCGGACTTTTTTTCCCGTCTGTGAGGAACAGAAATGGGGCTGAGAGCCTCAAAATACTGAAATCTGTATTTTTGAAAATCTTTTTTTCCTTATTTACTCAACAATAACACGCAATTATCCTTGTTTTTATTTATTCGTTTAATTCTATAATCTTGGGCTTTTTAGCCGTAAATAAAGTCACCGGAAACAGACGTAAGCCTATAAGGGACATTTTGAAGATACACACAAACCCACTGAACAGATTACCCAAGATCCTCAGCTTGAAGCTTGTTGATTGGATGTTTAGCCGCAATGCATGTTGGGATATGATGTTAATGCGATATGATATCCGAAAAAAATAAAAATAAAAATAATACTTTATTCCGAGTGTTCTTGCTTTTCTCTTTGGAGGTCATCACATAACGGCATTGTAATACACAGTTCGGCTGCATTAAATATTACACATCTGCTGTAGTTCTTTATTTATAGAGCCCTGATGAGAAGACTTCTGGACAAACAGGAGAACTGCCGCCAAAACTGAATATGTGACGTGGATCATAAATATATCAACAATTAAACAACACCTTGCATTTCTTTTCACTAAATACGTCTCCTTGCAGTATCTACACTAATTCGGCTGTCTTTTATATTTGATCCAATTGGTAGATAGGTTACATTTACACCATAAAGGTGCACAACTGATAGAAAAGGATTGATTTTCTTTGAATATAAGAATGTAAATACTGAGTTGAGAGAATAGTCAGGGAATTTGGGTGATGGGAGACACATCTATGAAATCACAATTTCAATAGCTTACCATTAAATGACGGATATGCCTTTCTGTCTGTGATGTTTTACCAATCAGATATTATTGTGTAGAAGTCAAGCATGAGAAATAGTATAGCAATATCCTGTACAATTATGTAAAAACATGAATAAAACTACACATCTTCAGATGTTATACATACATAAGTGTCCTAATAAAAAGTTATTATTAGTATGCTGTGTGTACCTTGTGTGCACCGCCTAGTGGTTAAAGCACGTTATTGAATTATTTTTGTTGAATAATGTTATTTTTGTTGAATGAAAAAAATATTAAGAATACATACTTTCATAGGGGGAAAGTAGAAGGTCTGTGATAGAAATATAGAATATAAAAAATCAAGAAGATACTGTAAGTGATCTCAATAAAACAGTTTAGTGCACGATGTACAAAGAGGATGTGCAAAACAGACAAACTAATTAACCTCTATTTAAACATTAAATAATACTTTAGGTTAAGGTCTTCTTTCAAATAAGAAAAAAACGTTGGGGGTATCTACTGTATCTACAGATAAATATTAAGCCTGACAAAGTACTTAACGTCTAATGTATTGCTTTCCTGCAATGTTAACTATGTTGAAGCACTTATTTTAACTGATATTATACAAATTAATTATACTCTTATGTATGTAGTAGATAGTATAAGAAATGTGCAGAATATGACAGTTTAATGGTGGAGGTACACACATATTGATAGATGTCTTGTAATTAACTATTAGTAGAGAATAACGAGTAATTAATATACTTTATAGAGATCTGCAGATAAATGTTTAGTCTTCTCAAGCACCAACTATCAAATATCTCGCCTGATTGTTGGCACTTGACAATCACCTTTCCCTGAATTTTACTCAGGTGTAACTAATGTCTGCTTTAAAGGTTGTTTATATTTCACATCATTAATCAGAATCTGCAGAGTTACTAAAGTAAATGTAGTGGAGTAAAAATACCTGGTTAACCTCTGAATTGTAGTGGAGTAGAATATATATTAATACTGCCCATTATGGATACAAGCGATTTTCACCCATGTGGTAATTACATGTGTACACACCAATGTGTTTCCTATTGCCTAAACCTCCAGGGCTGTACACAGTTTAATACTGTCAACTTCTAATTTTTGGAAAAACAAAAATGTCTTTTAAAACTACAATTCCCAGTAGAGACGTGCCATAGAGAACATGTTGCGAAACACAATAGCCAGCATGTGTAGTTCTGGGGGGGCGTTCGAGTCCAGTTTTGAATAGTCTGCCGTGGTTTCTTTCTATTTCAAAGAGCTTGACCCTCGGCGTAACCTTGGCGCACTGCCACTCCAACATCCAATCACAGAGCTTGAAGATTAATCACGGGGTTTGTCAACGGGACTGTAGTCCCAAACGATAGCTGGGGATTATGGGTAGTGTAGTGTCTTTGGCCATCCTAAACTGAAATGTTTTTCGGATATCATATCTCATTAACAACACCACATCTGGCGTCACAGAGATCTTCTGTTACTGTCCTTTCTTCTTAGAGGAAGTACAGAAACACGTAACTGGATTTGTTTTAACGTTTGAGGCACAATAAACGACACAGCAGCTTTTTGGCATGTTAAATACTATTATTTTCTGCCTCGCTCATGAGAGTAACAGCTGGCAAAATTACAGACTCGCCTACTGATTTCAAATGTGTGCTCTAAAATGATATTTATAAATGACTATTATCATTATTATAAGCAAGACAATAAATAGCAAAGATATGTAGAAAATAAACGTATTTAAGATACGTTCATAACAAACGTAACGTGGGAGAAAATATGTTTCTAGAAGATATGTAGAAAATAAATGTATTTGAGATACGTTCATAACGAACGTAACGTGGGAGAAAATACGTTTCTTGCTTAACGTAATTGAGAATGCAGTTTAGTTCTGTGGGAACGTAATATTTCGGAGACAGTGTTGGAGCGGGATATATGTTTTCTAGAAGTAAAACGAGGCAGCAGAAAAAGGATATGTCTGTGATGTATCTTGTGAAACAGAAGTGCTAAATAAATGCAACGACCTCCCAAGAAGAGCTCGCCTCTCTCCAGTCATTGGGTTATTGAACCCGAAGCGTGTTGCTTCTGCCCTGAGAGACGACAGTCATCCCCCCCCCCCGGTTTCCTCGACAACGGTCTGGGAGCCGACAGGAAAGTTCAACAAGTGCTTAAGATAAGAAGTGCCTTGATACATCCACCATAGGGGAATTACAATTTGACGCAGCAGCACAAGGTAATTAAGGCCCATTCCCAAACCGCCCCCTACACCCTACCCCTCCGTTTGCGCGTTCACGCGGAGGGTCCGCCATATGAGGCGCATTCACACCGCAGTACTTTTCCCACAAAGGTTAATGAGAACTTGTCAAGCCCCACCTGTTCCTCATCGCTCCAATAAAATGGTAGGCCAAGGGCTACTTTCAAAAAATAAAACAAGTCGTGAGCTACTTTACTCTTTTTTGTTTTTTTGCAGTGTATATATTTAGCACATTTTAACATTATTATATGCTACCTTTAACCTTTGTGTGCTGTTTGGGTCTGTGGGACCTGTTTTCAGTGTTTACTAAAATAAAATGTATTCAATTTAATTATTTTAACCTGCTTTATTTGGTGGTGGACGTCACCTCCTCTAGGGGGGTCCGGGGGCATGCACCCCCAGGAAGATTTTTTTTAAATGTTGAAGTTAAATGCATCAATCTGGTGCACTTTGAGCTAGGGCTGCGCAATTAATCGTATTTTAATCGCAATTACGATTTTGGCTTGCAACGATTATGAAAACAACATAATCGAAATAAAACGATTTTATTTAAATAGGTTTTTCAGTTGAATTATACTTAAAGTTCAGGGTAATCAACTGTTAAAAATATACTTTTCAAATAATTTTCTTCAATAAATTGATGTTTTCAAAGTTAATCGTTTTTAATAATCGTGATATCAATTATTGACCCAAATAATCGAGATTATGATTTTTGCCATAATCGAGCAGCCCTACTTTGAGCACAACATGAATTTATGTATACAGCTCTCAACACTCAGATGAAAGGGAGCTGTATACTTTTCAATAATCCAAACATCTTTAGAATATGATCACAACAAATCATTTAAACTTGTTTATTCTTATCTTACCTAGTTAGCATTCTTTAATTATGCATATTTGACTAATCCCTCCCATTTTAAACTTTTTACTGTCCTATAGTACACATTGGAATGATTTCTTACAACTTTATTAAATAGATAAAGGTGTGCTCTCTCTCTCGCTCCACATTGCTTTTCTTCAAACGCTGTTGTGTGTGTCTGTGAGAGCGTTTCGCATGTGTGTATGAGAGATTTTTACCAGTGCCGAGCCTGTCGCTGAGGGCCTAAGATATTCTACAAAATAATATTTAAAAACATTAAAACAATTTATATTTTTCTTTATATAATTTTTTTAAATATGTTTTTTGTAATATTTGTCATTAGTTTTACCAAAAATAACTCGATTTAATTGTATTTAAAATAACATTTCCAAAGAAATAAATCCTTTGAATCTGCCTATTCAGTTTATGTTTGAATGTGAAGGGTTAAATGAAAGAAGCTCCTCTCTGCGAGGTGAAGACAGGAGCTGATTGGATGGCCAGCTATGAATTCACAGAGGACCCGCTATAGTAACTGAACGAGAGAGTAATGTCAAATGACAGTACAATTGACCAATCATATCTTCCCTCTAAATGGGTGGGCTTTATTATCGCGGACTTTATTGTTTGTAGCCTTTATTTAACCAGGTGAAAGCCCCTTGAGATCAAAAGATCTATTTTTAAAGGGTGACCTGCAGGACATTAGTTACACATGTAACATAAAAACAACATTTCATTTCATTTCAAACCTTTATTTATACAGATAAAATCCCATTGAGATCATTGATCTCTTTTCCAAGGGAGACCTGTTCAAGTAGTTCCACATGAAACATAAAAACATAAATAGAACAACAAAAGGACATCATACAGCATCATTTACATAATTATCCACATGAACAGGTACCAATAGCTTCTGATTGACTAGCATCCAACCGAGCTTTAAAAACATTTAGTGGCACCAGATTGTTCAGTTTCCATTTAATTTGCAGACTATTCCAAGACAGAGGAGCTGCGCATCTAAAATCTGTCTTCCCTAAGACAGTCCTAGCAGTTGGCACATTTAATAAAACCACCGCATTCGATCTCAGGCAGTAGCCACTTACTGAGATCAGGGAGCAGATATAAGATGGAAGTTTCCCTAGCATGGCTTTGTATATAAAAATGTACCAGTGACTGAGCCTCCGTACAGTTAGTGAAAGCAAACCAGCCCTTGCATACAGGGTACAGTGATGGGTTAATGCTTTACAGTTTGTCACAAATCTCAGTGCACTGTGATACGCAGCATCTAACTTGACCAGGCAATTGGCAGGTGCATTCATATAGACCAGATCCCCATAGTCCAGCACAGGTAAAAAGGTCACAGTGACTAGCCTTTTCCTGGCCTCAAGCGAGAAACAGGACTTGTTCCTGAAAAAGAACCCTAGCTTAACCCTCGGTTTTTTAAGCAGGTTATTGACATGAAGTTTAAAAGTGAGACAATCATCAAGCCAGATACCAAGGTATTTGTAACAGGCAACAACTTCAAGTTTTGTTCCTTGCGTAGTTACAATATCTAAAACAGGCTCTGGTGTCTTTTTTGCTTTTGAAAAGAGCATTACCTTGGTTTTATCCACATTTAAAAGAAGCTTTAATTCAGAGAACTGAGTCTGAAAAGTGTTAAAAACAGCCTGTAATTTAACAACAGCCTCCTTAATGGTGGGACCTGCACAATACATCACAGTATCATCCGCATAAAAATGTAAAGTAGCTTAATCCACATTATCACCTACGCTGTTAATATATATGGAGAATAAAAGTGGTCCTAAAACAGAACCTTGTGGTACACCATTAGAAATGTTTAACCACTCAGAAGACAGTCCATCAAAATGAACACATTGGGACCTTTCAGAGAGGTAGTTCACAAACCACCCCACTGCAAGGCTGGATATGCCAATACTGAGTAGCCTCTGCTTTAAAATGCGATGATCAACGGTGTCAAACGCTTTGGAAAGGTCAACAAACAGAGCTGCACAACTCTGCTTTTTATCTAAAATACTAGTAATGTCATTTACCACTTTCATTGTCGCAGTGATGGTGCTGTGTTTCTTTCTGAATCCTGACTGATGTTTAGACAGGATGTCATTTGTACATAAAAACTCCTTTACCTGTTCACTCACAAGTCGTTCGAGCACCTTAGCCAGAACTGACAATTTAGAGATTGGCCTATAGTTATTTAAAATAGTTGCCTCCCCTCCTTTCAGTAAAGGCAAGACATAAGCAGACTTCCATACTTTTGGAATTGCATTTGTGCTGAGGGAGAGGTTAAAAAGAGAAGTAAGAGGTGGAGCAATAAAATCTGCAGCCATCTTTAAAAAGAAAGGTTCTAAGTTATCCGGGCCAGCCGGTTTCCTAGGATCTAGCTTAGATAAGGCTTCATGAACAACATTAACAGTAAAAGCAGTAAAACTGAAAGGGTTTTCCAGACCACATTGTTCAGAGTCACGGATTGGGGTGTTCACAGAAGCAGAGTTAGTCACAGAATCAAACATAGAACCGCAGGACACAAAATGCTCATTAAAGTAATTTAGCATAGTAGCCCTGTCCGATATAGAGCCATATGCTGTGGTAAGGCACGGAGGTAGCTCATTACGGATCTCACCGGTGGATATCGATTTTATTGCTTTCCAAAATGTCCTAGGATTATTTAGGTTTTCTGTGGTAACTGACAAATAGTACTTCGACTTTGCACTTTTGACATTTGAAGTGAAGCTATTCCTTAGCTGCCTAAAACACAGCCATTCTACCTCTGAGCCTGATTGCCTAGCCTTTGCCCAGGCCTTGTTTCTCTCATGAAGGAGACTAGACAGCTCAGCAGAAAACCAAGGATTGTCTCGTCCCTTTACTCTAAATGTACGCAGGGGTGCATGTCTATCAATGATCTCCATAAAACCAAGATAAAAATAAGACCATGCGGTTTCCACATCAGCACACAGATCGATTTTACCCCAATCAAAATCAAATAGATCATGCACAAAACCCTCCTCAACAAAATGTTTGTTGTCTCTCTTAATGATAATGCGAGGTTTAACCTTTTGGACCATAGTGTCCCTAATTGTGGCTACAACACAGTGATCGCTTAGATCATTTGCAAATACTCCCACAGATGAATATTTATGGGGAACATTAGTTAAAATGAGATCAATTAGGGAGGATTTATTAGGGAACTTAATATTTGGGCGAGTAGGACTGTTAACAATCTGAGTAACATTTAAAGAGATACAAAGGTTTTTAAAATCCTCTGACACTGCAGTTAACCAGTCCCAGTTAAAATCTCCAAGTAGCACTATTTCCTTGTAGTCTAGTTGTGATAAAAGATTTGCTAGTGAAGACGAGGAGTCTTTGACAGCTGAGGGGGGTCTGTAACGACTCACCACCATGACCTGTTGACCCTTTGCCACTTCTATATTTATGGCTAAAAATTCAAATTGCTTACTGATCGATTTGGAAACTAATGTGGTTACACTGAACTTATTCTTAACATAAATGGCAACGCCACCACCTTTATTAGGCCGGTCGGTACGATACACATTAAAACCATTTAAGGCAATGTCAGAGGCCAAAATAGACTTGTTTAGCCATGTTTCTGATAAGACAATGACGTCAGCGTCAGTCGATTTTGCCCAGATACGGACAAAATGTAGTTTACCTAACAGACTGCGCACATTCAAGTGGATGAAACCCAACCCAGACCTAGCTTTAAAATCAGCAGGAGTAGCGATCTGACTATTACTACTGGGCGGACCAGGGTTAGGTTGTACATTTCCTGACAGTAATAACAAAAAAAAAAACAGGCATCTTTTCCTCTTAAACGACACAAATACATTGTCATCTAATTTAGAAACACCGGAAAAGTCTGTGAGAGTGTGATTAGAGCTTAAGAAGCAGTCCTGAAGAACCATCATCGCAGGAAAATAAAAAAGACAAACATATTTTGTCGAGCAGATTGACTGTGACAAGGCAACCGGTAATTGTTTGAGCAACACATCCGAACCTTTGCAGGGGATGCCCACTGTGGGTGGCAGAACAGACCTGAATCCAGTAGTCTTCTCAGAATGACTAGAGATCTTCTCATAGTCCAAAACAGTTAACAGGAACAGCAGAATCCCGATATGGGCCATTTTCCAAGACCAGCACACAGTATCCGCGATGTTCCTGAAGCAAAATCAGCACAGCAGCAAAGGACAGGCGAAAACAGCAGCGTGGAAGCGCTCCGGTCCCTCCGCGGTATCCCCGAGGTGAAAGCAGGCCTCTGCAACAGCAGAACCAGGACAGGTGGAAAGCAGGCCCCAGCGGTGGTAAAATCCTCCTGCGTACAGCAGCACACGCCCGGTGGAAGCAGGCCAAGCCCGAAGCGTGGATCCACTCCGTCTCTCCACGACGACTCCGGGGTAAAAACCCAAGTTCTGCCCGCTGTGAAACGTTTCTGGTTTCCATAGCAACAACAACTGTCAACAGCGTAAACTCGCCTTCAAAATAAAAGCATGCCAAATTACACTTAAGACATACAACTGCAACGAAAGTAAAGGTTAGAACGTTCTTTAATTGTCAGATCAAGTCTGAAATGTGACTTGCATCACAGCAGCTCCATGTGTAACATCAACATAGACAAATAAGACAAACGCAATACATGAGATGGGGGGGGGTCCGGTGTCATGCTCCACCGGTAAGATTTTTTTTTTTTTGTGGAGTTAAATGCATCAATCTGGTGCTTTTTGAGGGGGAAATAAAGAGACTAGATCTATGGAAACACCTATATCAAACGGAACTGTATACATTTCAATAATCATAAAATCATGGCCATAACCAATAACATACCATTTCCAATATGAAAAAAACTTGTTTATTAATTTATTTTTGGTTCATTTATAGTTGTGAGTGTGTCTGTGCTCCTGAATCAGCCTCTCCTGTCTCCCTCCTCTCCCCCCTGCTCCTCTTTGAGGCAGCAGCAAAGACTAGTTTTAGCTCTCAACAAGTTTTTAAAAGGCGTATCTTACCTTTTTTCACCTAGTTAACTTTTTATTTATTTATTCATGCATATTTTACTAATCACTACCCTCTCAAATGGAAATATGTGTTCACATAAATGGTGACCAAACCGTTTGAGACCCACTGAGAACTTAGACTAAGTTGAATAACTAAACACTCAACTGAGCTGAGGTTATCCCGAGCTTGAATGACGCGCAGAGACCAATCAACGGCTTTGATTTATGATCTGTATGACATTGGCCATGTCGGCAGGCCACATCATGTGGACAGCCAGTCACCCTGTGTGAGGCAGGCCACTTAACAGGCCAGACCATCGGGAAATCCCCCGGTCCTCCCGATGGCCGGTCCGGGACAGGAGACGTAGAGCGAGGGATCATTGTCCACAAGTTAATCGGTCGCAGATGGCGTCGTGGTCACTGACAAATAAAAAAAAAAAAATATGAAAAAAACCCCCAAAATAAATGGGTCGAGAAATATACTTGGGCGGCTGTTAATATACCTGTTCCGCCCAAGTATAGTCTGTGTGGGAAACCCTGTAGTAGTTAGAATATTGCTGTATTACTGTATCAAATATAATACAAATATAATCAACACAAACAGTTGAAAAGTAGTATTTTGTTAACTCAAGGTTTATATTAAGTGAGTTTTTATTGTGTTAACTTGTGTGTTTATGCTTTTTAGATTGACTTTCTCTCTTTCTCTGTCGGTCTGTTCTAGAAACCAAAAGGAAGAGAGACACGTCACAGCTGTCAGCAATGTGACAAATCCTTTACAACATCTGGAAATTTAAAGCGCCAGCTGTGTATTCACACGGGAGAAAAACCGTATAGCTGTGAAGAGTGTGGGAAAACCTTCCATCAATCAGGTGGTCTCAAAACACATCAACTTATTCACACTGGAGAAAAACCGTACAGCTGTGAAGAGTGTGGAGCAACTTTCAATACACCAAGTAATCTCAAAACACATCAACGTATTCATACTGGAGAAAAACCGTACAGCTGTGAAGAGTGTGGGGCAGCTTTCACTAGAGCAGAAGCTCTAGAATCACATCACCGTATTCACACTGGAGAACAACCGTATTGGTGTGAAGAGTGTGGGGCAACTTTCACTACACCAAGTAATCTCAAAACACATCAACGTATTCATACTGGAGAAATACCTTACAGCTGTGAAGAGTGTGGGAGAACTTTCACTAGATCAGGTGATCTCAAGTCACATCAACGTATTCACAGGGGAGAAAAACCGTAATGGTGTGAAGAGTGTGGGAAAACTTTCACTATATCAGGTGCTCTCAAAAAACAGCTGACATTATTGCAGCATTTAAATCCAAGCCATTGTCCAATACAGCTTATGTATCCAATATACAATCCAGTTTTAATGCTGCACATACCCGGCCGCTTTCCCAGCCTTGGCTCTCGGTGTCTCCTTTCGCTGTCTTGATGAGGGCAGGTGGTGACAATCTCCAGCTGATTGTGGCGTGTTGTCCAGCTGATCCAGGATGATGGTGTCAGTTGTGAAGTAATCCAATTGTTTGTCCAGTGAAAACGATCCTTAATCCAATGAGATATGTTTCTTATATTGTCCAGTTTCAATCATAGAGTAAGATTCTACTTAATGTAATGGCAATTTAAAAGTTCCAGTGTCCTATATATTTTTGCCATTACTTCACAGGAGGGTTTAGAGTGATCCTGAGGCAGACACAGACATATGAAGTTCCGGTCTTTTGCTGCAGTTTAGAATGATGTTTTATTGCTTTACATACCAAGGTTTAACTTAGTACTTTGTTTAACGCATGTAAGATATGCAACACTAAGCTGTCTGTGGCTCTTTTCTGCTGTAACGCTGCAAATTTCCCCTCTGTGGGACTAATAAAGTTATTCTGATTAAGTACAGTGTGTCAATAGTTGTAGTATGAGCATCTGTCTGGGCTGGCCGTCAGGTAGAATCTGTATGCTCTCCCTCCTGTGTCCTCTTCCTCTCCTGTCACCTATGACCCCTTTTATACACCCGGTGCAGCTAAACCCCGCCACCAAGTGTTCAAAAATAATATTGCACTATACATATAAATAAGGTAAACTGAGACACCAACAACACTCATAAAATGGCTCCTGCAAAGAGTGGGAACACTTTTTCTTAAACTATTCACTTTAAAGCCCATGAGCGAGTTTCACTGTTCATTAATCTGCTTCATGTATCTAGAACATATTTACGATGTTTTCAGTTTGATTCTATTCTCTTGTTAAAATGATCAGACTACCAAAAATAAAATGGCCTTAGAAACAGACTCGCAACCCTGCATATTTGTTGTGTTATGCTTAAACATGTCATTCCCTTATTTTCAAATACCACAGGTTGTGTAGTGATGTATTTGAGGTGTACTGTCCACATAGCAGACCTGTAGTCGTGCCCTCAATGTATGCGAAGTGTACAGGACATTGGTCTGTGAGACTCAAAAAAGCCTTTGTCACCTACCTGTCCACTTTCCATCAAAGATGGTGTGGCATATAGGGAGGTGCAATCTCCTGATGATATAGACTGTATTATAGTGGATCTCTGAGAGTGTGCATTAAGTGAAACCATTTAGCACACTTGGGGTCAGAATTTGGATTATATAAGCCTCTTTGCCAACTATGTGTATTTCCAGATTACACAATGAGCTTCCTATTAAATATGTAATTATAAAAACGTTTTTTTAATCAGCAGACACTTGGGTCCAAAGTGTGGTAATATTTATTTTTGGGAGAATAGTGATTCAAACTTACTTCTCATGTCTGTAAACCTTATATCACTTTGACATCCAGTTAGAGAGATGTGTGGCAGTGTTGCTTTCCCTCTTTCTGTGTGAAATATAAGTGTCTTATCTGGTTAATAAATACCTAAAGGAAAGCCTAGCTGCATAAGTTTACGAGGCAGAGTGGGTGGACAAGCATGTCCGACCACTCTGCTGGGGTGTGTTGTGCCAGAATTCCTCCTCAGATCTGATGGACATCTCATTATCGATCTCCTCCTCCTCTGAGATTGCAGACAGGATGAAGGCGCCTCCTGCTGGATGAATGCTGATATTTTAATAATCTGTTTTCCTGTGTGGAAATCTCAGAACAGCCTATCTGGCTTCACACACGACACACACACGTAAACTTAACCAGTTAAAAATAACGACTAAATGATTATAAGGATCTTGGGTGGGGATGTTTTTTTAATTTAACAGAACATTTAAAGCACCATCGTAAAGTAGTTTAATCAAGCACTCTTATGGATCCCCGGCTGAATTTAAATGCTATTAATTACACTTGATATAATATAATTTAAATTAGATTTCCCTAGCAACAGCCGTAATTAAGTAAAAACAGTTATTTCATTGTTCTGGCTTTTAATTGTGGTACACTTGACTGGTGTAATTTGTCATGGTTTTTGTATTGTGATCAAACTTTGTTTTACTTTTTGTTATATTAATATCATTGTTACACTTTGGGCTGCATTATTGCATGAAAGGTACTATACAAATAAAGTTATTAATATAATTGGTATACATCAATGTTGTTGATATTGTCAGATTTTCAAGTGCATTTTCATACATATTTTATTCAATCAGAAGATAAAGTCATGACATCTACATCTTATTTTGAGCGTGTGTTGTTTGTTTGTAAATCTAATTAAACACATATTGGGAGAAAAACACACACACAGAAGTATCTTCATTATTTCATTTTAATTTCTGATCTGAACAATTATCATAAAATTCCAAAAGCATGGATATTATATACAGACGAGGATTGTGGCGGCAGATCTTGGGTCCAAATACTGTTATAAGACAGATTCATTGCATATGTTATAATACATATTTAATAATATAAAACACCACAAAATCCACAAATAAAAGTATAAACCGTGTCCAAAATATCCTGCATGATGATAAACAGTGTGCTCTCCCTTCAGGTGTACACACTCACAAAAAGAGTTTCCTGTTGGCCGATTAATGAATGAACTCTGTACGTTGACATTGAAAAGGCATATAACTATGTGTGGAGGGAGGGATTACTGATCAAATTGAGTACAATGGGTTTTGGAGGGAGAATGTACAATTGGGTAAGAGCCTTTTTAACAGACAGGACATTTAGAGTGAAGGTTGGAGCAGATATTTCCAATTATTTAGAAATAGAAAATGGTATTCCCCAAGGGAGTGCAGTCAGTCCAATATTATTTAACATCACGATTAATGACATTTACATGCTTAGACACATGCATCCAATCGGCTCTATACGCAGATGATGGGGCTATTTGGATGAGGGGAAGAAATGCCCGATACATATGGAGAATATAGCTAGAGCGATTACAAAAGTGGAGAGGTGGTCATATAACGGGATTCAAAATGTCAGACAGCAAGTCATGCTACATGGTATTTACAAATAAATACAAGATTGATGGCCAACAGCTAACACTATATGAACGTCCAATGACAAAGGTGAATGAGTTCAAATACCTAGGACTGTGGTTTGATAGCAAATATAAATGGAAAATGCATATTAATGAAGTGGAAACAAAATGCAAAAAAGTATTAAATGTATTGCGAGTTGTAGCTGGATGCAACTGGGGTGTAGATAAACAAGCATTAATAGACATTTACAGATCAATTATGAGGTCCACAATAGACTATGGTTGTATAGTGTATGGAGTAGCAGCAAAACCTTCAATATAAATATAAATATAAAGTATTGCGGCTGTGTATTGGAGCAATAAAGTCATCCCCTATCAATGCAGTTCTGATAGAAGCAGGAGAGACACCTCAGGAGATCAGAAGAGAGAAACGTGCTCTGTCATACTGGGTCAGACTACAAGGAAGTGGAGAGGAAAATATCACAAACAGAAAACTACAGGATTGCTGGGAATATGCAAAGTTCCAGGGACGTGGGTTTGGCTGGACGAGTAAGGAAAGAACAAGGGCATATGGAGTGGAGACCATCACGTTTGCCAAAGCAACCCCATTTAGCAGTGTTCCCCCTGGCTTTCCCCAGAAGCTAAAATAGATGTAAAGACTATCATAGAAGGGGGAAAAAGAGTGGCAAATAAATGAAGTGGGAATTAAAACGAGTGTATCTGAACGAAAAGTACTCCATATTAAAAAGCATACAGTCAACAACAACTACCAGAGAAGACATTCTCATAGAACTTAACCATAGCCTGTTAAGACTTCACAGAGGCGGCATAGATCTACAGTTCTGCTGGGTGCCTGCACATGAGAGGGTGAAAGGGAACGAGTGTGCTGATAAATTAGCAAAAAGTGCACTACAAAAGCAAATAACATTACCAGTTCAACTTGGAGAAGGAGAAGGAAAAGCAGTCATTAAGAAAAAAGGGATGGAGATCTGGCAGAAAAGGTGGGAGAAAGACCAGAAAGGCAAGGACTATCACAAAGTACAAATACAATTACAATTAATATTTATAAAGAAAGAAACAGAAGGGAGGAAATCATGATGGCTAGACTCAGAATAAATCACACGGCTTTGAATAGTACTCTGTATATCATGGGGAAAAGTGACAGTAACAAGTGTGGGAACTGTGCAGTAAAAGAAGATGTTGTGGTGACCACTCATTAATACACTGGGGTTCATAATTCACACATGGAACTACAGTCGGGGTTTTGTTTCCACACAGACATGTTATGTGTTGTCTATATATGTTGTGTGCCCTCCTGGCACTACACTGCTGGTGACCCTGACAAGTCTCGAGAAGTTTCCGGGACGGACCCGAACACGGCAAAAGAAACAAAAGTTTCTTTCTCGAAATGCCCAAGATTTTTTGGAATGGTCCGTGGCTGCCACCGGCACGCGGACTGAGGCTCGGTGCGCACCCCGCGGAAGAGCTGGGGACGTTGCTCGCCATTCCCGCAATCGGCCTTCCAACCAACGGGGGGGACGATGCACGGCCTGCTGTATCGACCAGCAACCCGATTGCTACCTCGTGGACTTGTTTCTTCGGGGCGTGCGGCTGCACGTCCCGGCTGCGCTAGCTGACGACGACTAGCGGCTAACCACGAGGGGCTAACGACAGCTAGCAGCTACCCATGGCTTCCAGCTAGCGGCTAACGGCTAGCTGTTAACGGCTGTCGACATATTTCTGTTAACATCTGACTGTTAACAATTTAAGTTAAGGTTCGACCAGCCGGTTGACCTCGTGTGGACAATCTCACCTTTTTCATCACCTCGACGGCGGTTCCAGACGCCACTCACGTTTTCATCGGCGCCTGGGTGGCACACTCGTGGACCCCGTCTCGCCTCGTCGGTTTCGGATGTCGCCCATGCTGCCATCGGCCCGTGGGTGGCGCACTCCGGAACCGGTCTGGCCTCTCCTGCTTTCCGGGGATATCCAGACGCCACTCAAGTTTTCATCGGCACCTGGGTGGTGCGCTTCGGGACCCTGTCTGGCCTCTCATCTGTCCACGGCTCCTTCCTCCCGGGGAGACTGCTCCTGCCTCCCGGGGATACCTCAGGGCTTGCCGAGGATTTCGTGCCCACCGCCGCTGTACGTTTGCCTGCAGCCAGGATGCTCTCCTGCTTCTCGGGGATACCTCAACGCCTGCTGAGGACTTCGTGCCCACCATCGCTGCGCGTCTGCTTGCGGCCGGGTTGCTCTCCTTCCTCCCGGGGAGGCTGCTCCTGCCTCACGGGGATACCTCAACGCCTGCTGAGGACTTCGTGCCAGCCGCCGCTGCAAGTCTGCCTGCGGCCGGATTGCGCTCCTTCCTCCCGGGGTGACTGCTCCTGCCTCCCTGGGATTCCGCTCCGTCCTTCCGGAGATTTCATGCCCGCCGCCGCTATGTCTTCACCTGCGGCCGGGCGGCGCGCATTCCTGCTGGGTTCGCCAAGACACCTACTGCGGCTCCCTTACGATGGCCCGTTCCGGCTTGCCCCCGGTGGGGGTGCCCTCGCCCTCGTTAGGGCCCCTACCCACTCCTGCGGCCCCCTTTCGTCGGCCCGTTCCATGGCCCGGCCCTCACCTGCGACCCCACCCTCCTCGGCCCCTGTGGTGCTTCCTCCACGGACGCGAGGATTTATTTTGCCATGTTTGAATTCTGGGGGGGCTTGTGTGGTGAGTGACCACTCATTAATACACTGGGGTTCATAATTCACACATGGAACTACAGTTGGGGTTTTGTTTCCACACGGACATGTTATGTGTTTTCTATATATGTTGTGTGTCCTCCTGGCTTCTCTCTCTTCTTCCCGGACTGCAACCGGACAACATGTCTTGTTCTGCTTCTAAATAAAGTACCCTTTTGTACCATTATTGCACCGCCTCTGGCTCCCTATCTCTCGGCACTACAATGTAGAACATATCTTGTTACATTGTGACATCTATAAAGCGGAAAGAGAACAATTAAAGGCTAAAGTTTTAGAGGCAGAGAGGGAATGGAGTGTGGTTGGTGTTTTGGGAACAAAATGAGAGGGAGTAAGAGCTACCAAAAAGGCACTGTTTAAATTCTTGATTGAAACTGGGGTAGGAACAATTATTTAACATTAGGTCAGGAAAGAACATAGATTCGTATTTTTGTTTCATTTATTTCATGGTTTTATTGATTGATTGATTTATTTTTATTTTTATTAGATCATAGGTTAATACGGTGGCTGGGAAGTGCAATGGACAATTACAAAGTGTGAAACACTTTAACAAAGCTTGAAACAAATTTACTCTTGACGCATACAATGTGTTTAAGTCCCAAATGGACTTTGGAATGCAAAATTCTCCAGGATTTGGCTGTTTTTAAGTCATGTGACTGGATGACCCATTGAGTACAGACTCTATGAAGGTTGTTCATAGAGTAAAGACTCTATGAAGGTTGTTCATATAGTCGTTGTTAGATGCGAGCGTGTTTTTTTTATTTCTCACAGCTCATGTTGTCCATTTAGTTTGGGACAACATCAAAGTATTGTTCTATACCTGAACTTTGCTCTACTAATTTCACATTGCGACCCATAGCTTCTTTGTTGTAAATCAGTCATTCATTCTCAGGTTTCCAGTGAGTCCACATGGTTGAAATAAGACTTATACAGAAATGTTCTTTCTGCACACAATTACACACACAACATAACATTGTTTGTGCTTGCTAATTAGAGCGTTGTTTGTTGTTATTAGGGTCTGAGACCTAGGTCGGCGAACACCCTATTGAAATTGGAAAAATCGGTCGCACAGCGACCGATAAACCTGCCAAAAACAGGGAAAACGACCGACAAAAGCGCAGAAAATGTTCGTAAATAATGACGGCTGATAGGCCGCGTGAGCCCAGTCACGTGGGCGGAGGCAAGTGATTCCAAGTGAAATCTGAAATCTCAACGTATGCCATTTCCATGGAAACGCATCCCTCGCCAAAAAATCCGATGTTGTTGTAAGTCAATGGAAAATTGTCCAAACAGCACCAGACTTCAGACTATCATTAATGGTCCGGCCCTCAACAGCTCTACGTGAAATCGGAAATCTCAACGTATGCCGTTTCCATGGCAATGCATCCCCCGCCAAAAAACCCGATGTTGTTGTAAGTCAATGGAAAATTGTCCAAACAGCACCAGACTTCAGACTATCATCAATGGTCCGGCCCTCAACAGCTCTATGTCAATTATGGGATGTCATCATATGCCGTTTCCATGGCAACGCGTCCCTCGCCGTGAAACACGGTGTTGTCCTAAGTCAATGGAAAATCATCCAAACTGCACCAGATGTCATATGATGGCTAATGGTCCGGCCCTCAACAGCTCTACGTGAAATCTGAAATCTCAACGTATGCCGTTTCCATGGCAACGCATCCCCCGCCAAAAAAAACGATGTTGTTGTAAGTAAATGGAAAATTGTCCAAACAGCACCAGACTTCAGACTATCATTAATGGTCCGGCCCTCAACAGCTCAAGGTGAAATCTGAAATCTCATTATTTGTCGTTTCCATGGCAACGCTTCCTACGCCATAAAACACGGTGTTGTCCTAATTCAATGGAAAAGGTTCCAAACGGCACCAAACTTCAGACTATCATTAAAGGTTCCGCCCTCAACAGCTCTATGTCAATTATGGGATGTCCTCATATGCCGTTGCCATGGCAACGCGTCCCTCGCCATAAACGACGGTGTCGCTGTAAATCCAATGGACACGGTCCCATCGTCCCCCAATCTTCACTTTTATATCACCGGTCCATGCCTCAACAGCTCCAAGTGAAATCTGAAATCTCACTGTATGCCGTTTCCATGGCAACGCGTCCCTCGCCGTGAAACACGGTGTTGTCCTAATTCAATGGAAAATCATCCAAACAGCACCAGATTTCATATGATGGCTAATGGTCCGGCCCTCAACAGCTCTACGTGAAATCTGAAATCTCACCATTTTTCGTTTCCATGGCAACGCTTCCCTCGCCATAAAACACGGTGTTGTCCTAATTCAATGGAAACTCATCCAAACACCACCAGACTTCATATGATGGCTCCTAGTCCGGCCCTCAACAGCACTATATAATACAATACTTTCTTTTAGTTTTAACTGCATGGATGGATTTTTGTATGACATGTCTTGTGTTTTAAACAAAAGATCAAATTAGATCGAATGTTATTTATGTAGCCCAAAATCAAAAGTTATATATTTGTCCCTGCGGGATTTACAGTTTGTACAGATCAACAAAACATGGATGACAGATTAAAAACATAATTAAATGACACCATAGACAACCATAATAATGTGATGTGTACAAATTAAGGATCCAGGGGGATGTCAAAATTAGTGATGTTACGTATTGTGCAGAGGCTTCGGAGCGTGTGTCGAGTAATCCCCGAAGCTTTTTGTGAAGCATGTATCGAGGCTTGTATCGTTTTGGGCATGTGACGTCATCGATGACAAACGAAGCCTCTCTGCCTGTCGATACCACGTGACTGCTTCACGAAGCGATTCAGATCGGTTGAACCGTTGAACCCATGGATGGTTGAACCACAGTGCTGATATTACCCATGCCATGGATGTATTTATAAGAACCATATTACCCCTCCTGTACCCGGGCCCCGTGACACAATGGAATTAAGAGAGCTCAGACCCTCACTTATATAGAGGTCAGAACATGTCATAAGTATAAATAGATACAAGCCTAAATAAATGTAGGAATAAAAACATGAATAAATATGTTGCAGTGTTTTCAGTGAGATTCAGCGTGTGTGCTGTGGCTCAGCTGGAAAGCAATTGACTCCTGACCGCAGGGTCCCTGGTTCAACGACTGAACAATACGTCTTTTTTGTTGTTTATAAAAGCTACAGCTAAATGAGATAATGTAGTTAATAAATGTATTCTGTGATATGGTTTAACCTTTCTCAGGCTACAACATGGTTACGTTTAAGAATATTATTAAGGAATACAAATCCCTCTTTGCAATGTTTAGCAGCCTCCTTAGGCTTTTCAATCACAATCATTCAACTGGAATAAAAACAATATTGTTAACATGAAAATATGATTTCATGTTCGTTGTTTAGAGTTATTCTAAGGCTTTACTCAATGGGAACTCGGTATGAGATGAGCACACTGTGGAGATGTCCAATCTGCCTGTTTTACACACTTTGACCAACAGGGGGGTTTGTGTTCAAATGAAGCCTCATGAGATGAACCCTTTTGCGAACCATTTGGCTGGAAAGCTTCAAAGCTTCATAAGGCTTCATCTCGCCATCACTAGTCAAAATGCTTCCTGCATGGTTTTCATGAACTGCAACACTAACATTTTATTTAAAATCCAAAGTAACAAGCAATGAAGCAAATATATGCACATTTTAAACATGTGAAAACGCCCTTCACCTCTCTCCCAATCAGCCTCATGTATTGAGTTCAGAGTGTGCAGCCAATTAAGCTGATGCGTGTCTGATTGGACGCAGGTGTGCTGCTCTGATGAGGATAATGATCGGCTAGAGTTTAAAAAAGCTCCACCGCTCACCCTGAACCATAGGCCTACTGTGAGTCAGTCAGGAAGACAGAGAGCAGCTTTACTTATGGAGGCCTTTCATTGTCAGGTTATCCTCCTTGTAGGACTCTGTGTTAGCTCCTCTTTTGCTTTCCCGTCCACACAAGGTGCTTCGTTTCAGAGCCTTGCGAACACAGGCAGGTCAGAAATCGGGCAGCTGAAGTCTCCGGCTGAGGAACCGCAGCAGGTGAATACCATCAGAGTGACCTGTCATCCAGACTCATTGGAGATTGTTATCAAAGCCGATATGTTTGCGGTTGGAGCTCCTGTTGATGGTGACGAGATACGCCTTGGAGTAGAGACCAACAACCAGTACTGCAGAGCTACAGCGTCTTCAGCAGATGAGTACAGTATCAGTGTTGGACTTGTGGAGTGCGGCACCAGACACTGGGTAACTTTAAATATATTACATTTCAAATCTGATTCATTAAAGCTTCTAGCTTTAAACACGTCTACTCTCCACAGGTAACTGAGGACTCTCTGATCTACACAAACCTCCTCATATACTCTCCTGAGGCTTCTCCATATGGTGTTGTTCGAATGGAGGAGGCTATAATTCCACTTGAATGTCATTACGAAAGGTCTTTGTCTCTTTTTGTTTTTAAAGCTCACATTGTAAAAATCTTTGAATGATGTCTGTCTTTTTTTAAATGCATTTTTTCTGTTTCTTAGGAAGTACAGTTTGTCCAGTTCTTCACTCATGCCTACCTGGATCCCCTTCATGTCGACCCAGGCTGCAGTGGAAATGTTGCAGTTTAACTTGAGAATCATGACAAGTGGGTTTGGATAATTATCTCGTGTTATGAGTTGTCATGGCTCTATTTACACTTAGTACTTTTTTCTGTCCGTGTGCAGGTGACTGGCAGTACAAAAGAGGCTCTAATGTGTTTCATCTCGGTGAGCCCATCAGCATCGAGGCCTCTGTCAGAATTGGGCATCACGTGGCGCTCCGAGTGTTTGTGAGCAGCTGCGTGGCTACACTGAGCCCTGACATGCACTCCAGCCCCAGGCATGCCTTCATTGAAAATGGGTAAGGCTGCAAATTGCTAAATGGCAAAAAGTAAATTCTTTTTCTGACCCTAGAGGGAGCTGTTTAATGTGTAAGGCTCTTCAAGTGGTTTAATTCAGACACGAGCAATGCTGACTCGAGTGACAGGTTAATAAAAGATCAGTCCTTTAGTGTCGTCTTCAAGTTAGCTAAGGCTAGCTGCAGTTTGCTTTTAATCTTTGGTATTCTAGTTCTTCTTTTCTGTGCCACAATTGGCAAAGGCACAGGTCAGATTTGTGCAGTTCTGACTCTAAAGAACTACTTCCAGAACTTGCCAATAGAGAGGCGAAGTCCCGGCCATCTACTTTCGACCCATGGGACCTTATTTCGGGAAAAATTGCGTATTGAAGTCAATGGAGAGAGAAAGATTATCTTTCAACCCCGTTTGAATTGTGCAATGAATTACACATATGACGTTTGTTAATCTTAAAAAATAATTTCCATGTCAAAAAAGTCAGTTTGTAGTAAAACTGTTGAAATATAAGACTATGAAATATACGCAACTAGAAAGACTACGAGTCCTGGTCACGCATGCTGGCTCTTAGGAATCAACTAACTCCCCTGTGTGTATGTACAGCTCTCAACATGCCCAGACTTAGTGATTTTCAGCTCTTTTAATCATTCTGAAAGGAAGAAATGAAATGTGCCAACTTGACGGCCGTCTTGGTCTGTGACGCGAGAGGTAGTTCATTGAGCGGTTTCACACAAAAAAAATGTTACTTCACATTTTTATGACACACTTTTATTTTTTGACTTGCAAAATTATCTTTTAAATTGACAAACGTCTGTGTAATTCGTGGCATAATTCAAACGGGATCGAAAGATCATCTTTCTCTCTCCATTGACTTCAATACATACTTTTTAGAAATAAGGTCCCATGGGGGTCCCCCGGAAAGGGAGAGACTTCGCCTCTCGATATGACTAGAAATGTTAGCGGTGGAGTTGCATTGTGGGTAATGTAGACTCTTGTTATAGTAGTCAATGAATGCTAATTTAGTGTTGCACTTTTTGTTTTTCCTCATCATAGGTGCTTTGTTGACTCTCAGCTTCCAGGCTCAAGGTCTCAATTCTTAGCCAGGACACAGGATGACAAGCTCCACATGTCCATTGATGCCTTCAGATTTTATAATGAGGACAGAGGGGAGGTGAGGCTCTATTAAATTGCCTTAAACATGATTGTGTGTGCATGTTTCCCAACACCTCCTTTTCTCATAGCTCTACATCACATGTCACCTGTATGCTGTTCCAATAAATAGCACAGATGCAACAACCAAGGCGTGCACCTTTGTGAATGGAAGGTAAGTGAGATCCAGTCTAAAATATGTGAAATTACACACAAAAAACAAAGTATTGGTGCTGAATGTTTTTTATTTATCAGATGGCAGTCCGCTGATGGTAATGACTACTTTTGTGGGCAATGCAAAAGACCAATTGGAGTTGAGCAAACTCCCAGCAGCCCGAGCAAGTTTAGGCCTCGAGGGTTTGTGAAGCCAGAAGAGCGTGAACCCCTCTGGAGGAGTGGACTGAAGACCAGTACAGGTGGGGAGCTTGTAGAAACTTGTATGATGAATATTGGCTTCAGAATAGATGTCGTCATAATGATCAATTGTGACACATGTTTTGGCATAGGTTTTAGACGTGATGATGGCTGGGTAACTGAATTAACATGCATTGTGCTGGTTTGTGTTAGTGTGGGAACATCAGGCCAGAGTGGGACCGATGATGGTCTTGCCAGCCAAGCAGAAAAGCCGACCCATACCTGCAGAGGAGCCTTCTTCCATTCGTGATCAAATCAGCAGATCTACAATGTATGGCAGCCAGTGGAGGAGTGGAATAAACAGAGTTGGTAAGTCAATGCCGGTATTGAATTATTCTTTGTTCATTTGAAGCCTTTAACAATCTCTAAATTAAGATTAAAATGGCCCATAATGAAATCTTAATGTTGAATTGTTTTTCTGTCAAAGATCAGAGGAAAGGACTGCTTCCTGATTCATCATCGACCCAAAACCAGGTGGACGTTGTGACTTTAGCTTCTGAGCAGAATAAAGACGAAGAAGACAAAAGTGGAACAGAAAAAGGTAAAATGTGAAATGTCTTAACTCTTTTTTTTAAATGGCACTCTGCAATGCACCTTTTACATTAACACTTCAACGACTACAGATGAAGATGCTGAGGAAGTTCCTGAACTTCTAGAAAAAACCTCTCCTGAGGCCCACCTGCAGCCGAAGGCAGCGGTGCTGAACAGTACCAACACAGCGGCGCTCGATGAAGTCCTCCCAACTGCTGCTGTTAATGTGGCTGTGCCCCCACTGTCCAACACCACTGCAACAGAATCTGACCTTTCTGAAACAATGGACCGAAAGAGATAATAAATGATTCACACTTTCATTTGTTTGCTTTTTAATGTTGCAATACACAAGGAAAACTGATGACCTGCTCACAGCTAAAAACAATTAAATGCAAACAATTGTTTCTTATGAGCAAAAGTATTCCATATAACGGTAAACATTTAGGAGTGGACTCAAAATTGTAATTTGTCTTTTCTTGGGCTTGTCTGCTAGAAACGGTACTACACCATGGCATTTATTTTATGGGGTGTCATTTGCTTTAGTTGTAACGGCTGTATAAAGGTGATGTATTGGAGGTCAGCCAGTTTATATTTGAACTTCAGTTGCTGCAACAAAGCCTTTGTACATGAGTAGCCTCTTTAAAAGGGTATTTACCATGGGCTCCTGGCAATATAATGACCTTCACATTAAGATATAAACATGGTCTCATAACTTTGTGTCCATTGGGTTTTCTGACTGGAGACTGCATTCTAATAGAGTACCCAGAACTCTACTAGGGTAGTCAATATGTTTTAGAGGTACAATTAGTTTACAAAGCCTTGAGTTGTTACTTTAGCTTAGCAAATGTATTCACTCCTGTTTTTGAGGACTGATTAAAAAAAAAAGAAAGTGACTATGAATTTTTAGATAAGTATAGTTACAGATGCCATTATTTCAAGGCATCTGGGGGAAAAACCTGAAGCAAGACTTATTGACTCAATGCTATTCATGACATCACACATTTGTTTTTAGACTAAAATGCCTTGTGGAAGATGTAACTTCCTGGGATGTATTTTGGTCCCTGCAACAAAGTGCCTGTTGGGACTCAAAGCCAGAAACCAGTGAAGCTGTAAATGTGTCCGTTTTTGTTTCACTTTACAGTGGACTGGAACTGAATCGTACTCATATACCACATTAAAACCTACATGCTAAAAATAAACTTGAATAAAATAAAATGGGGCTGTATTTTAAATTGCTCTCCATTAACTGTAGTATATACTATTTCAACATTTATGGAAGCATCAGTGTAACCACTAGATGTAAACCCACATGTCAGGTGTGGGCCAATCACATGCAGGTATTTCGGTGTGACTGCAGCTTTAATTCTCATCAGTTAATGAGTAATTGCTTCCAGCTGTCCTCTCCATGTGATTAGTCTGCACTGGGAAGTATTTGACATTGAGAGTTTGAACCTTCCGCATCTTATTTAAATTCAGTATGGCTTAGATTTCCTAAATTATCACTTGTTCTACTTGTAGTGGTGTGTTTGCTTACCGGTTCTGTTCTGATAAAAGAGCACAATGGTGACGGCAGTTCGGCCAGCCTCTGTGGCACTGCTGTCACTTTTTGCTTTTGGTTTTGCAGACGCCATTCAAACTTTGAGAGATGGACCAATATAAAACTGCTGCATTAGGGTTTGACACAGAAAGTCAAATCAGTGAACCACAATTCAATGAGGGATCCACTATCAGCGTACAATGCACAGAAGTGTCCATAATGATTGCGGTAAAGGCTGACTTCTTTAAAAATGGACGCCTTTTGTCTCCATGGGATTTCTTTTTGGGAGAAGTCAAGCATTCACAGAGCAGTCAGTGTCGACCTGTTGCTGCTGGTGACTCTGAATATTTATTTGAAGCTGGACTACAAGACTGTGGCTCCAAAGTCACTGTAAGTTGTTGATGATTAATAGGAGATGCTGTATATATAACTGTGGTTGCTTAAGTGGTAGTTTTGATTTGTTGTGTTTTCAGAGGTGTCCCTGATTTCAGTTATTTTGTATTCTCTATAGACATCTAAGGACTCTGTGATCTACTCAAACAAGCTGATAATCTTACTAGTCGTCGGGCAACATGGCATTAAAAGAACGACCCGTGCTGTTGTTCCTGTTTCCTGTCACTAAGAGGTGAAATGTTTTTATTGTGTTGTGCAGAGAATCTTTTTGTGACTTCTTCTTCTTCTCGGCTGACTTTGTTACCTTTCCGGGACAGGACAAAGTTTGATGGCAGTCACTCTCAGCAGCCGCCCCTCTCTCTTCCTGCTGTGTATTCAACAGGTGCTTTCTCTCTAAAGCTGATGACCGGTATGTGAGACCTATTCAGTGTTTCATTGAAGGTATTTTTTAAGTGTGCATGTAGTATGGTGGATGAAGTAGTCACACACTTTACCTCAAGACATTGTCAATGGATGTTTTGCTTTTCTTAAATGCGACCACCATTTTAATTAGAAAAAAACCACCGTTCATTGTTTAATACAAAATGAACATTTATATGTGAAGTATTCCTTACTTATAAGGTAGAGCATTTTTTCAACCAATAAAGAAACCCTCAATCACAGTTCTCATTCATAACACTCCGTTCGATGTCTCACTATGGGATGCGCCTCATCGCGGAGCAAACAGAAGCATCAATCTCATTACGCCAATCCTGATTGGCTGGTGATCTTGACGTCAACGTCAGGGGAAATAACCCCCTATAAGTAGCCTGCGCCACAACGCATGCGTCATTCAAACACCTCTTCTCGCTTCAGAGCACATCTCTAATAGTAGCCAAAAGCTAATTTTGGTCGACGGGCGTTAGCGGGCTACCCTGTTCTGCCTCGCAGAAGAGTATGGTACTAACACACCAGTTAGTATTATAGTCAACCTCGCCGTTCTTCCTCTGGAATTAAGGTAAGGTTTTGACTTTCAAGTTAGCAACACACCCGTTGCTAGCTTGTGTTTTTTTCCCTCACTGCCGACACCACGGTAGCGAGGACGCTTTTTTCTTTTCTCTTCTCACGGAGGAGAAAAGGATTACAAGAATATTACCACACCAGCAGGGTTTCCGCTAGGATTTTTTCTCGCCGGTCAAATGTCCGGGCAGAATTTATTTTACCGGACTAATTTGAAACTTACCGGTCATATTTCAATAATAATAAGAGTTGTGTAGCAGAGTTTCCGTTAGCATGTAATTACCGGACTATGAGCAGATATGCTTCAGTTTAAAACTCAGTTCACGGGCTCATTTTTATATTGCTTCAGTTTATAATCGTAACAGATCGAAAAATTCAGATTCATTTTTCAATAAATGATACAACAAACAACAAACAACATAATTATTACATTCAAACAAACTACTTGTAGTAGATAACGTACATTATTCCAAAGTTTACATTACATTTGAATAATAACACGGGAGAAACGGATCCTCTCTTTTCCCCTCTCTCTCTCCTGACAGCACGTCAGTTTCTCATGCAGCTCCTGCAGCCCGCTAAACAGAGGGCGGGGCTTCAGGTGATTCTGCAGAGCTGCGTGTCTCGGTCAGACTCAGCAACTGATCTGATCTTTCTCTCGCGTCCGGTTATACTTCACTCGCGTTTATGTCCATATCGATCAGATCCAGCTCTCCTGATCGGCCTTTATAGAGAGCACCGATCAAACTATTAAGAGTGAATATCGGCCGATAATGACCGGCGGCCGATCGATCGGAGCCTCCCTAATTATTACCAGACATGTTGACCGTCAGGTTTTGAATTTACCGGTTTTTAATAAATTTTACCAGCTAAAAACCGGTAATTACCGGCTAACGGAAACCCTGCACACCAGGTAATATCCTTTGAGAAAAAAGACCCACACTGTCCTTTTTTCTCCGGATTAAAGACAGATTGTTAACACTTTTTTTCTCGACGTACCTGTTACGAGCGGGCCCTCTCCACGCCTCGCGGCGAACGAGATGGACGCCTCTCTCCCTCACACCAGAGGAGTCAGGAACTCGGAGGCTCGGCGCTGCGGCTGCGGGTTGAAAGTGTCAGGCACAGACTCACACCAGATCTGTTCGTCCTGCCTCGGGCTGGAACACGCCCAGGAGGCCATTGACAACCCCGGCTCGTGCGGGCATTGTGCCCGCTTCACTATGAAGAGCCTCCGCCGAAGGTTAGCACAACAAGCTAGTCTGTCGGGACGGGACCCCCTCATGTCCACTGGTTTGCCGGCTGGCAATCAAGACACGGGAGTGTCCGCCGCAGAGATGGAGCCCCTCACTGGGTCGGTCTGGGGCTCATCGACAGCGGCACCCGCAGAACCGGAACGGGGCCCCACGCTTTACCAAGCTGGGGCTCCCGGCTGGACCTCACCATGGTTTCACCCGCGGAAGATGTCCAAGAGTTAGACTACATGGAGGACGAAGAGGATACCTCTGAGTTCCTCCTGTCTGACTCGGATGAGCAGGAAGACGACATCTTCATGTCATCGGCTCAGGCTGCAAAGCCGGGAGCGATGGCTGCTCTCCCGGGCGATGGCACACCAGCTTCGCCCTGTCTAAGCATGGACCTGCAGGCCGTGTGTCAGCGCGCCGCGTCCAGGCTAGACATCCCGTGGCCCGAAATGGCCAAGGAGACCTCCAGGTCCTGTTACGAGGGGAAACATATTTCCCAAACAACGAGGACGAAGAGGCAACTCCTTCCGGTCTTCCCGGAGATGTTGGATGAGGTGTCGGTCTCGTGGAGAGACCAGCCCTTTAGCAACAAGGCCCCAATCCAGGATGCCTCCTCCCTTGACTGTGACGGTATGGAGAGGCTCGGCCTGCTCCGCATACCGCCTATGGAACCGCTGGTGGCAGCCCACCTCCTACCGAGGATGGGCCCGTCACCAAGCAGGAACCCCACGCTGCCAGCAAAAACGGACCGATTCCAGTCGACCATGACTGAACGGGCCTACAGAGACGCAGCATTGTCAGCCAGGGCTCTGAACGTTTCCTCGATGCTAACCGCGTACCAAGCGGAGCTCTGTGAGGATATGTCGAGCAATCCTGGACCGGCCACTCTGGACGAGATAGCCGCGGTCACAGACATGTGTCTCCGTGTCCAACGCTGCGCCGTCCAGGCCACGGGCAAGGTAATGGGGATCATGGTGGTGCAGGAAAGAGCTAGATGACTCAACCTCACCAACCTCCCAGACCGGGAAAAGGAAGATGTGCTTGACATGCCCATCGTTCCCGAGGGGATTTTCGGCTCCGCTCTCGCTTCGATGCAGAGGAAGTGCGAGTCGAAAAAGAAGGAAGACGAGGCCCTCCACCTCCTTCTCCCTCGAAGGGTCCAGCCGCTGCCTTCGCAACAGCGGCCCTTAGCCCAAGCTGCACCGAACCCTGCTAGGTTTAAAGTACCAGGACAGCAGAGGTCGCAGCCCGCCCCGAGTCCCCAGCCCAGGCAGGAGACTAGGGCGAGTTGGCCTAGAAAATCTCCGGGTCCGGCTGCGGCCCAGGCGCAGCCAACCCAGAATTTCGGCCAGCAGTCGAGGAAGAAGAAGCGAGCGCCTGACAGCCCCTCCTTCTCCCCTCTGGCTCTGGGTCTGGGACCTTAGGGTCTGAGACCTAGGTCGGCGAAGACCCTATTGAAATTGGAAAAAATCGGTCGCGCAGCCGATAAACCTGCCAAAAACAGGGTAAACGACCGACAAAAGCACAGAAAATGTTCGTAAATAATGACGGCTGATAGGCCGCGTGAGCCCAGTCACGTGGGCGGAGCAAATCGCATAATTGAAATCGTAACAATCATCTTAGTCGCTCGCAAAGCGAGCGATAACCATGCAAAACACACTAAAAACAGGGTAAAAAAGGGGCAAAAGCCCTTTAAAGGTGTCCCAGTGGGTAGGCCGGACGGCCTACAGTGAGGTGGTCTCATCCACCTCAATGTTAAATCGAACATGATTGAAACTGGACCGATTATTTATTATGATTATTATTTTAGAACATTGCGAGCACTTTTGACCCCCGCAACATATGTGAAAACTCACCACATTTTGCAAGCGCGTCAGAAGTTGGTTAAATTGAACGTGTAATTGGTTCCGGAACTTTGCTTCAAAAATTGCGTAGGCCACGCCCACTGCCGTTTTTAACGTTAACTCCCCCTACTTCAACTTTCACGTAAACGAACGAAACTCGCCACGCATATCTAGGGTGCGGAGACGAACCAAAAAGCCTCTTGGAGGGGTATACAATAACGTACAGGAAGTCGGCCATTTGGAATCTGGTGTCGGAAAAACGCGATTTATCGCGTTTTTCGCCCTCCGTACAAAATCTATCTCCTCCTAGGGACTTTATTCGTACGGCTCGAAATTCCTTGGGTAGCTTCGCGAGACATGGGCAATCTAAAGTTATCACGGAAGTTTTTTTCTTTGGCCGAGTCCTCGAGACACCTAGACACGTCGTCGTAGGACAACAGCCTGCGGAACGTCGAAGACCCGCTCAACGCTGCTTGTTATTCTGCTTGTTATATTTTATAATGATTAAGATATTTATTTTATGACTATGCTGTGATTTGGTGCCGTATAAATGACATTGAAACAAATATTGTGATAATACCATAATCATTTGGATACATCACAGGGAAAAGAGTAAATGCAGTCTGACAAACCATGAAACCAAGCATTGTTGAGCCCTGAAATCTGATTTGGAGTGGTGAAACAGTGCTACTGTACTTCTGAATACCTTTTCGATTACTTTATAACTGAGCATATTCTTTCAGCTTCATGTACAGTTCTGATGCAGTCTCCCAGTTCTCTGGCTTCTGCAGGTCATTGCGCTCCATAGCAAAGTCCAAGTACTCCTGCATGTGTTGGTCCCCACATGGAGCTATAGACAGGCTTGTCTCAGGAACAGCATCCAATTCTGCCTGTTAAATCTCAAATCCACAGTCCCTGTTCCACAGTCTCACACACTCATCCAAGTCCATCTGAATAACATCAACGAAGCAGAATCTCAGAAGGCACTGATGCTCGTGACTCCCGTTGAAGTGTCCAGCATCTCGGAGGTCTGCAAATAGCTCCATCCAGAACTGAGACCTAAAGAAATTAATATTTTCAAGTGAATTATTAAGCAATAGGCTATACAACAATTCTACAAATTACATTAAAAGGTTACCAGTAAAATCAACAACAAATCATTGAGTGTCTATTTAATCATTTATTTGCTTCACAACCTATAGTGCCTAGATCCCCTCAGGGGCCGCTGTTCAATCCAAAACCCACGCTTGGATGTTCACAGTTTCTAACTTTATTTCGGCCAAAAATAAGTTCTAAAGAAAGGCCTTGTATAGTCTGGGTCATAGACTACAGGCTATATATTATATCTATTATAATAAAAACTGATACACTTTAGCTAAGCAAATGTTGTTTGTCTGACAGTGTTGGCAAGTAATAGATAATCATGATAGACACTTACCTTCCCTTTTATGGACCACCAGGACTCAATACGCTGATTAGTCATGGATGTGCCATACATGTGGCTGGACGCTCCAGAGTAGTAGCACTGAATTGCAGCCATAATTCCGTTCTCCGTGCCACAATCAGTCCGCAGCCTCATGGGGATGACACCTAGGTTTCGCACACATTTGAGGAAATATTGAGCGATAACTCTTGGGTTATTGTTTGTTGGACCACATTCAAGCCATACTACTTTACGTGAAAATTCATCTATGCATCCTGAAAGGGCCACACCGAATGGCTTAAGTTTGTCATAACCGTCAGCATGCCACATATAGTTCGGTCCCATTGAGTGGTAGGTTCTCCTTATAAACCTTCTGCGAGATCTCCTCTCGCAGCCTCGAGGGTTAAGCTCCCGGAGCAAATTCACAACATCATCTCTCTTCACTCGAAGACTGTACTTTTGTTTTAATACCTGCCACATTGTTTGGTATCCAAACAATTGTCCAGGTCCACGAAGTTCCAACCTGATGGCGTTAATTACAGCGATTTGAGAGGAATAACCCTTTCTGCGGTAAAACCCGGCTTGATTCAGTTTGCTTTTAAGAGTCCGCAAACTGATTTTTACACCGTGAAAGGTAGACAATAAATATGTCCACGATTACAGCATACGAGTGACCTTCATTCAAATATTTCCCGCAATGATGCAAGATATCTGGTCCTTCTGTCTGGTCCGTGTCCTCCACTCCAGAGATTGTCCACAAGATGAGCAAAAAGGTGTCACTTGTCCCAGGTTGTTTCTACAAAACGGACAAAACATGTTTACCGAACGTAAACACACTCGTACCTATGGTCTTTCCGCCAAAACAAATTAAATTTGAGCCGTCACGTCACTTCCGGTATGATGGACATTCCCTTTCCGCTTTGATTCTGGTTTGTAAAAGTGTTTCGTCAAATGTTAATGTGTTTCGGGAATTGTTAAAGTGTTTCACATTTTGTTAATTTGTTTTTGTTAATGTTAAATAGTTTTGTCCTTGGTAAAAGTGTTTTATAAAATGTAAATTTGTTTTTAGCTTTGTAAAAGTGTTTTGCATCTTGTTAATTTTTTTTCGTTAATGTTAAAATTGTTTTCCTTGGTAAAAGTGTTTTTGCTAATGTAATTTTGTTTTATAAAATGTAAATTTGTCTCAAGCTTTGTTAAAGTGTTTCACACTTTGTAATTGTCCATTGCACTTCCCAGCCACCGTAGGTTAAAGAGTTGGAATGATGTGGTGATTCATACTCATGTACAGTAGGTGGCGGTATGCACCTTAAGTTGTTTGCAATCCGCCAAAAACAAGAGAAGAAGAAGAAGAAGAGGAAGAGGTATGTGATGTTTCTTGTGAAACAGAAGAGCTAAATAAATGCAACGACCTCCCAAGAAGAGCTCGCCTCTCTCCAGTCATTCCGATAAAGTGGGTTATTGACCCCGAGGCGTGTTGCTTCTGCCCTGGGAGACGACAGAGTCATCCCCCCCTGTTTCCTACGGTCTGGGAGCCGACAGGAAAGTTCAACATGTGCTTAAGATAAGAAATGCCTTTATACATCCACCATAGGGGAATTACAATTTGACGCAGCAGCACAAGGTAATGAAGTTATTAAATTAAACATTTCCATAAATATCTATACATCCAAAACAGAATATAATATGTAGCCCGGGTGGAAATAGCATTGTTAGCTACGGACACCCGGGTGTGAATAGCATTGTTAGCTACGGACACCCGGGTGTAAATCACAGAGGCGAAGTCCTTCCACGACGCTGAAGTTGGCTTCCGATTCAGAGCATCCGATTCGGCAGTTAAGGGGAAAGTTAAGGGACATTTAATGTACAGCGCTGAGCGAACAATCCTCCGTGTTTGAACCTCTTCAATAGCTGCACAGCCGATTTATCACTGCGGTCAAGCCAGCCGTCTTTCACTTTTGCGTGGTCAAACCAGCCGCCCCTGTATTTCGAGTACGCGAATAGTTACAGGTTTACGGTAATGCAAAAAAACAACCCTGGGAAGCTGGACGTTTCGTATGTGCAGGATCACTTCCGGTGAGAATTTCAAAGTATAGGATGGCATGTGGTTCATTTATATTATTTGCGATTGAGGAACAGGGTAATTTATGAGAATAATGTTAGGATTTATTGCTTCATAAACTTGTTGCACAAATACTATGAACTACTTTTATTGTGTACTTTTTGAGTAATTTGAGTTCCAAAGTCCTCTCTGGAGAACAAGAATGAGCATTTTTGTCAACTTTGATGTGGGATAAAAAACATTTCTTCCATAAGTAGATTATGAAACTGCCATGTCTGTACTTAGTACTTCTAGGACTACTTGTACAAATAATATGAACTAATTTTACTGTGTACTTTTTGAGTAATTTGAGTTTCAAAGTCCCCTCCAGAGAACAAGAATGAGCATTTTTGTCAACTTTGCTGTGGGATAAAAAACATTTCCTCCGTAAGTAGTTTATGAAACTGCCATGTCTGTACTTAGTACTTCTAGGACTACTTTCACAAATAATATGAACTACTTTTACTGTGTACTTTTTGAGTAATTTGAGTTTCAAAGTCCCCTCCAGAGAACAAGAATGATCATTTTTGCCAAATTTGTCAAACTGTCAAATTTTTGTCAAGTCCTAGAAGTACTAAGTACAAACATGGAAGTTTCATAATCTACTTATGGAGGAAATGTTTTTTATCCCACAGCAAAGTTGACAAAAATGCTCATTCTTGTTCTCCAGAGGACTTTGAAATTCAAATTACTCAAAAAGTACACAGTAAAAGTAGTTCATATTATTTGTGCAAGTAGTCCTAAGTACAGACATGGCAGTTTCATAATCTACTTATGGAAGAAATGTTTTTTATCCCACAGCAAAGTTGACAAAAATGATCATTCTTGTTCTCTGGAGGGGACCTTGAAACTCAAATTACTCAAAAAGTACACAGTAAAAGTAGTTCATATTATTTGTGCAAGTAGTCCTAGAAGTACTAAGTACAAACATGGCAGTTTCATAAACTACTTATGGAGGAAATGTTTTTTATCCCACAGCAAAGTTGACAAAAATGCTCCTTCTTGTTCTCTGGAGAGGACTTTGAAACTCAAATTACTCAAAAAGTACACAGTAAAAGTAGTTCATAGTATTTGTGCAACAAGTTTATGAAGCAATAAGTCCTAACATTATTCTCATAAATTATCCTGTTCCTCAATCGCAAATTATATAAATGAACCACATGCCATCCTTTACTTTGAAATCCTCACCGGAAGTGTTCATTTTTTGTGATTTTCTGTACCTTTTTTTTTAAAGTGGTCGAATATATAATACTGCACATACGAAACGTCCAGCTTCCCAGGGTTGTTTTTATTGCATTACCGTAAACCTGTAACTAATCGCGCACTCGAAATACAGGGGCGGCTGGTTTGACCACGCAAAAGTGAAAGACGGCTGGCTTGACCGCAGTGATTTATTTGGACTGGATTATCCCAGAGAGTCTAAAGATTCTTTATAACCCAGTTTGAGATTTGTGAAACCTTAATTCTATTTGTGAAAATTAAAAAAGGGGAGATTTCAGTGCTTTTTTCTCATCTTCACCACATTAGACCAGGTCCTGATCTAAAACCACTATGCCTCGACTCATCAAATCTGGACTGGATTATCCCAGAGGGTCTAAAGATTCTTGATAACACAGTTTCAGATTTGTGAAACCTTAATTCTATTTGTGAAAATACAAACAAGGGAGATGTCAGTGCTTTTTTTTTTTTACATGTAGACCACATTAGACCAGGTCCTGATCTGAAACCACTATACCTACACTCATCAAATCTGGACTGGATTATCCCAGAGAGTCTAAAGATTCTTTATAACCCTGTTTGAGATTTGTGAGCATACGCGGCCTCTCTGGCATATGCCGGAAGTACTTGCCACTGCCTGCAGATGCCACGAAATGCGCTTACTGTCTCTCAAAAGCTAACAGCTAAAGTCTAAACACAGCAGCTACAGTTATTAATCCAGTTCGGCTCTGGGTGAGTAACAGTTGATTTGTAATGCTTAGCTGACTTTGTTAGTTATTTATTACACCAGTTGTCTTTAAGACGGTTTGAGTTGTTGTGTTGGGGCTCTTTACCATAGATATGGGTTGCGTTCCAATAGTCCATTTAGCTTAGGAACCTTCCTAATGGAGTGAAATGACCCGGAAGTCCCTCAGTGGCAGCCATGATAAGTGCCGTTCCAATTCTGCAAATGAAAGGAAAGGAGGTTTCACACTTCCTTTATAACCTCCTTTAGCTTAGGAACCACTGGACCTCCCTTACCGAAAGGAGAGGAGAAAATGCTGCCCCACAATGCATTGCAGCCGCAGCATTTGCCGTCACTCAACAGTCGGCCGTTCACGGTAAAAGTAGTTCATATTATTTGTGCAAGTAGTCCTAGAAGTACTAAGTACAGACATGGCAGTTTCATAATCTACTTATGGAAGAAATGTTTTTTATCCCACAGCAAAGTTGACAAAAATGATCATTCTTGTTCTCTGAAGGGAACTTTGAAACTCAAATTACTCAAAAAGTACACAGTAAAAGTAGTTCATATTATTTGTACAAGTAGTCCTAGAAGTACTAAGTACAGACATGGCAGTTTCATAAACTACTTATGGAGGAAATGTTTTTTATCCCACAGCAAAGTTGACAAAAATGCTCCTTGTTCTCTGGAGAGGACTTTGAAACTCAAATTACTCAAAAAGTACACAGTAAAAGTAGTTCATAGTATTTGTGCAACAAGTTTATGAAGCAATAAGTCCTAACATTATTCTCATAAATTATCCTGTTCCTCAATCGCAAATAATATAAATGAACCACATGCCATCCTTTACTTTGAAATCCTCACCGGAAGTGTTCATTTTTTGTGATTTTCTGTACCTTTTTAAAGTGGTCGAATATATAATACTGCACATACGAAACGTCCAGCTTCCCAGGGTTGTTTTTATTGCATTACCGTAAACCTGTAACTAATCGCGCACTCGAAATACAGGGGCGGCTGGTTTGACCACGCAAAAGTGAAAGACGGCTGGCTTGACCGCAGTGATTTATTTGGACTGGATTATCCCAGAGAGTCTAAAGATTCTTTATAACCCAGTTTGAGATTTGTGAAACCTTAATTCTATTTGTGAAAATTAAAAAAGGGTAGATTTCAGTGCTTTTTTCTCATCTTCACCACATTAGACCAGGTCCTGATCTAAAACCACTATGCCTCGACTCATCAAATCTGGACTGGATTATCCCAGAGGGTCTAAAGATTCTTGATAACACAGTTTCAGATTTGTGAAACCTTAATTCTATTTGTGAAAATACAAACAAGGGAGATGTCAGTGCTTTTTTTTTTTTACATGTAGACCACATTAGACCAGGTCCTGATCTGAAACCACTATACCTACACTCATCAAATCTGGACTGGATTATCCCAGAGAGTCTAAAGATTCTTTATAACCCTGTTTGAGATTTGTGAGCATATGCCGGAAGTACTTGCCACTGCCTGCAGATGCCACGAAATGCGCTTACTGTTTCTCAAAAGCTAACAGCTAAAGTCTAAACACAGCAGCTACAGTTATTAATCCAGTTCGGCTCTGGGTGAGTAACAGTTGATTTGTAATGCTTAGCTGACTTTGTTAGTTATTTATTACACCAGTTGTCTTTAAGACGGTTTGAGTTGTTGTGTTGGGGCTCTTTACCATAGATATGGGTTGCGTTCCATTAGTCCATTTAGCTTAGGAACCTTCCTAATGGAGTGAAATGACCCGGAAGTCCCTCAGTGGCAGCCATGATAAGTGCCGTTCCAATTCTGCAAATGAAAGGAAAGGAGGTTTCACACTTCCTTTATAACCTCCTTTAGCTTAGGAACCACTGGACCTCCCTTACCGAAAGGAGAGGAGAAAATGCTGCCCCACAATGCATTGCAGCCGCAGCATTTGCCGTCACTCAACAGTCGGCCGTTCACGGAAACAACCGATTATGACCGAGAAATTATATCATGAAAGTTACGGTGCTTATTAAGCATTTTAAAACGTAGGTGGTAACTTGCCAATGTGCTTTTTTCTGAACGTTCATCAGTATTATAATCAAAAAGAGAAATATGAACGTTAGTTTTTACTGAAATGATCAAATAAAGTCAACATCTCAGTTTTTACTGAGCTGTGTGGGGTTTGTTCAACTTTTAAAAGATGTTTGAATGGTGATGTACACAGTGATAGGTGTTAAGGACTAACATTTATAATAAATACATTTGTATTGATTTTAAGATATTTTCATACAATCATACGTATTGGGATCATTTGTATTAATGTGGACCGGAGGGAGAGGGTGACGAGCATAAGTTTCACTTTCCTTTTTTATTTCAATTCCAACTTTGGTCATGACGAATATATTTCTCTGTTGTCCCCGTTCATAAAGCAACAGCATCAGAGCACGGTGCAGAGTCTCTAGATGAGTCCGTGGTTCTTATTGAACATCCATGTTGTAGTCCGCTGTATAGAAAACTATAGTTTCCCCACAGCAGCAGACGCACAGGCGCATCATAAACACGTCGGATAGTGAAAGTGCATTCGGATTCTCTAAAGCACCGCAGTCTCTTCTCCTAAGTCCTTTTGAATTCCCCTATCCACTATCCCTTAACCCAGTGACGTTTCACTCAGAGGTCAAGGAATAGACGATAGGGTTAGAATTTAGGAGCTGATTTTTGGATTATCGGAATGCAACCCTGGTTTTAAATATATGGTAAGTAGCTTGTTAGCATCGCCATTCACCGTGACGTAGCATTTTTCCCATTGAAATTAATGGGGTTCTTCAGTTAGCAGCTAACGCTAAGCGACGGTTTAGCTCATTAGATAAATAGATATACTTTATTTAAATAATTTGTATCTTAAACTGGGAAATAATTGTGTTTTCAAGCATTACACAAGTTAAACATATGCGCAGCGCCCTTCCAAGACAATGGTAGGGGAAACACTGGGTTCAATTAAAATCAGTAGACGAGGCTGTAATTTTCGCCGGCTGTTACGCTCATGAGCGAGGTGGAAAATAATAGTTTTATCACGCCAGAAAGCTGCTTTGTCGTTTATTGCACCTCAAACATTAAAACGGATCCAGAGTTCAGTGTTTCTGGACTTCCTCTATGAAGAAAGGACAGTAAAAGAAGAGCTCTGTGGCTTCAGGTTCGATCGCCATTCAAATTACAGAGCTGTTACACTTCTCAGTGTTTCCAACTTAAAATAAGTGTGTGTGTGTTCTTTTATTCTCATTCAGGTGGAGGAAATACCTTAATAATTTTCATTTCATTTCAAACCTTTATTTATACAGATAAAATCCCATTGAGATCATTGATCTCTTTTCCAAGGGAGACCTGCTCAAGTAGTTCCACATGAAACATAAAAACATAAATAGAACAACAAAAGGACATCATACAGCATCATTTACAAAATTATCCACATAAACAGGTACCAATAGCTTCCGATTGTGTAGCATCCAACCGAGCTTTAAAAACATTTAGTGGCACCAGATTGTTCAGTTTCCATTTAATTTGCAGACTATTCCAAGACAGAGGAGCTGCGCATCTAAAAGCTGTCTTCCCTAAGACAGTCCTAGCAGTTGGCACATTTAATAAAACCAATTACTTTCTCAAACATTATTTATCCAGTACAGTACTTGAGTAAATGTACTTAGTTACTTCTCACCTCTGCTATGAACCTACAAAGTAGCTGTAGATTAGTTTTGTTGTGTCTGTCGGTTGTATTGAGTTGTCTTGGTTTGTTGATTATTTCAGAGACCCAGCCGGAGAAGGAGCACTGAGAGCAGCATGGACGAAAACAAAAAGACCCCTGGAGCTAAGGTCAGTGTGCACTTCATCACAATATATTCTTAATTCCAGCGTTTCCACCAGGCGGGCGTCTTGCCGTCATTTGACGCCATTATTCAGCCCGGAACGCCCTGAACTCGAGCCGAGGGCGTCCAAAAAAGTTTGTTTCGCTTGAAATGACAAAATGGACAAGGACATCCCTCTGTTGGAGGGGCAAATGAGTCTGGTGGGATTATTTTCACCGCCAGCAAAGCGTGTTCCTGTGACAGAAAGTGTACTGCCAGCGAGCCTTGGGGGTGCTAGTGGAGCACGCGCGTGAACTGCCAGCGCCGGAGCCTCGCAGCTGACCAGGGTTAGGTTGTATATTTCCTGACAGTAATAACAACAAAAAAAACAGGCATCTTTTCCTCTTAAACGACACAAATACATTGTCATCTAATTTAGAGCTTAAGAAGCAGTCCTGAAGAACCATCATCGCAGGAAAATAAAAAAGACAAACATATTTTGTCGAGCAGATTGACTGTGACAAGGCAACCGGTAATTGTTTGAGCAACACATCCGAACCTTTGCAGGAGATGCCCACTGTGGGTGGCAGAACAGACCTGAATCCAGTAGTCTTCTCAGAATGACTAGAGATCTTCTCATAGTCCAAAACAGTTAACAGGAACAGCAGAATCCCGATATGGGCCATTTTCCAAGACTAGCACACAGTATCCGCGATGTTCCTGGAGCAAAATCAGCACAGCAGCAAAGGACAGGCGAAAACAGCAGCGGGGAAGCGCTCCGGTCCCTCCGCGGTATCCCCGAGGTGAAAGCAGGCCTCTGCAACAGCAGAACCAGGACAGGTGGAAAGCAGGCCCCAGTGGTGGTAAAATCCTCCTGCGTACAGCAGCACACGCCCGGTGGAAGCAGGCCAAGCCCGATGCGTGGATCCACTCCGTCTCTCCGCGACGACTCCGGGGTAAAAACCCAAGTTCTGCCCGCTGTGAAACGTTTCTGGTTTCCATAGCAACAACAACTGTCAACAGCGTAAACTCGCCTTCAAAATAAAAGCATGCCAAATTACACTTAAGACCTACAACTGCAACGAAAGTAACAAACACAATGCAATATCCTTTTCAATTAAATGTGTGATAGAGGGTCGCTTTCATTGATGCGTTTTGCACCCCGGCCGTTGTTTTTATATTCCACAAGTGTGAAAAAAATTTAAATAAATATTTTTTTATTTAAAAATAAATAAATATATTTTGTATTTCTCGACCCACCTATCACATCTCTGCGCCCCACCAGTGGGACGTGCCCCACACTTTGAGAAACGCTGCATAAGACCAATCACTACCCTCTCAAATGGAAATATGTGTTTACATAAATGGTGGCCACACCGTTTGAGACCCACTGAGAACTTAGACTAAGTTAACTATCTAAACACTCACACACAGAGAGTCCTTTACCTCACCTCACCTGAGCTGAGGTTATCCCGAGCTTGAATGACACACAGAGACCAATCAAGGGCTGTGATTTATGATCTGTATTACAGTGGCCATGTCGGCAGGCCACATCATGTGGACAGCCAGTCACCCTGTGTGAGGCAGGCCACTTAACAGGCCAGAAGGAGGCGAGATCAGAGCAAGGGAGCGAGGGATCATTGTCCACAAGTTAATCGATCGCAGATGGTGCCGTGGTCACGGACGAATTAAAAAAAAAAGTGTTAAAAAAAACAAAAAACCTAAATGGGTTGAGAAATATACTTGGGCGGCCGTTAATATACCTGGGTATACCAAAAGTATATTTCGCGACCCTTTTTTTTTTTTTATCGGTCCGCGAGCACGACGCCATCGGCAATCGATTTACTAGTGGACAATGATCCCTCGCTTGCTGTACCTGTTCACTCTGCTATCGCGTGGAGGGTCTGCTAACAAGCGACCAACAGAAAGGTTAATGTTGTTGCACCTCACAAATGCCTAACACTGTTATCCCCAAATGAAAGATCACAACCTGTTTTGAAATATACAATATGAATGCACAATATGGTTAGATAGAGGTTAGAACGTTCTTTAATTGTCAGATCAAGTCTGAAATGTGACTTGCATCACAGCAGCTCCATGTGTAACATCAACATAGACAAATAAGACAAACGCAATACATGAGAAATAAACAACAAACACGTAACATAACAGCATGATCAGTGAGAGCTGTTAGCGTCTATCTCAGATCACAGCACGTTTATTTCTGACATGCGCATGAGCTGAGTTCCTCCCTAATGGATCCACCGCAGTGCCAGGGCGCCATCTACTGACGTTACAGAGTATTGTATACATTTTAGGAAGATTATATTATTAAAAAATGTGGGGGTGTCTCTTTAAACTTAACATCTAGCATTTCCAACCTGCTACATTAGCAGACCCTTCACGCGATGGCAGAGCAAACTGGTACAGGCAGGGCCCATAGTGATAGCCCTATAGTTTAAATCTACTACCCACAACATATGGAAATGTCTTAATATTTAAATAAATAATTGTATTTAGGAAGCTATCAATGTGATTTTAAGTGGGGGTCGTCCTCAAATCTTCTAGGGGGGTCCGGGGTCATGCTCCACCGGTAAGATTTTTTTTTTTTGTGGAGTTAAATGCATCAATCTGGTGCTTTTTGAGGGGGAAATAAAGAGACTAGATCTATGGAAACACCTATATTAAACGGAACTGTATACATTTCAATTATCATAAAATCATGGCCATAACCAATAACATACCATTTCCAATATGAAAAAAACTTGTTTATTAATTTATTTTTGGTTCATTTATAGTTGTGAGTGTGTCTGTGCTCCTGAATCAGCCTCTCCTGTCTCCCTCCTCTCCCCCCTGCTCCTCTTTGAGGCAGCAGCAAAGACTAGTTTTAGCTCTCAACAAGTTTTTAAAGGTGTATCTTACCTTTTTTCACCTAGTTAACTTTTTATTTATTTATTCATGCATATTTTACTAATCACTACCCTCTCAAATGGAAATATGTGTTTACATAAATGGTGACCAAACCGTTTGAGACCCACTGAGAACTTATGGCGCATTTCCACTGCAGCGGGTAGCCCCGTTTAAGCGTCCTGGACCGTCCTCAAGCGGCCAGGCCAGTTTTTGGTGGCATTTCCATATAGCCTAGTACCAGCTAGCGGGTACTTTTTCTCTCTTTTTCCGGCCCCATAAAATCGTGGTTCTATCAGACCAGGCCAGGGCTGTGACGTCAACACTCGACTGCTGATTGGTCAGAGAGAATCGTCACAAGATCGCGCGCGAGATCATCCCTCGCGTCACATATATATCAAGAAGCAAGCTTGCAGCATTTTGTAAACGGAGGAGCTACAAAAATGGCAACGTCGAAGAAAAGCACACCGTGGTCGACCGAGGAGGTGACGACGTTCCTACATCTCATTGGGGATGATAAAATCCAGCGGGAGCTCGACGGAACAACGCGAAATGTGAAAGTGTTCCAGGATGTCTCTGCACAGATGTCCGAGCGCGGATTTTCCTGCGATGTAGGGAAAACGGAACGGCTTTACTGGAGTCCCTGCAAGGTACGCTCACTTCTAACAAAGAAGTCTATTTTATCCTTACATTAATGTTCGACAACCCGTGCTTTTATGGAGCCCCAAAGAGCTACATAGCTAGCTAAGGCAGATAGCCTAGGCAGATAGCCTTAGCTAGAGCTATTGTTTGCTAACACCATATGTGCCATTGTTTACGTTCAGTTTTTCTTTTCTATAGTTGTTGTTGCTATTTAGTATTGTGCTGCAGTAGTTTGTGGAATTAACAAGTCATTTTGCTGTTCTAGATGATTACATTGGGACTCGTGAGGAGGAACATTCCCGAACAACGGGTGATGGCAGTGTTCCGTCCACATCGTCATCGAATCCAGAACGGACCCCAGCCGAAGAATCGACACCGACTCAACCACCAACACCGAGTGCCATCACGACACCACAGCGTGTGGTTCTAGGTAAGAAATAGAAATGGCAAAACGACTGGAATTGTGTTTTTGTTTTTTTAAACCGTGGATCATCCATCGTCAGTAATTCAAATAAGCTATATCACTGTGTGGAAATGCTCTGTTACAAGTAAAGTCTTAGCTAGTAAGCAGCTAGTACAGTTGTGTGTGACATCCTATCATATACATATATTTATATTCATTATCAACAGGCTGGACATAATGTAATTCACTTTCACAATCATTGTAAACATCTAGGGCCAGAACTTTCTTTAGTTCACCTTACTGTTGTTCTGTTTATACATGTTATTCTTATATCCTTGTGTGACCTGTACCTGTCCTGTGTGTTTTCCTTATTGCTAATTATTATCTTATTGTCACCCAGGCAAGAGGAAACGAGGAGGAGAGGATCGGGCCCAGCAGGAACGACACCATGATTGACTGGGCAGCCGACGTGGCCCGTCTCCTCCCTGATACTTCAAAAAACCTTAATAGTTATTGTACATATTATATATTTTTTATCTAGTTAATTTTTAAATGCAACATTTGTACTTCCTTGTTTATTTATTTTCTTTAAAATGTTCATTTTATATTTACAATTCCATGTATATTTATGCTGGCTGCAATACAGTTTTACATTTTTTATTTGTATTGTTTAATGGCATGCCTTTTTGATACAACATTTGTATTTTTATACTGCCATCAATAAAGTACTTCTTTGACTTATCTTATTTCTTGTTGATAATGAATGGCACCCAACATAAAAAAATCATAAACATACATGAATTTATAAAGCAATAACAAACACCATCAGTTAGGAAAAAGACCCTTACTTTTAAGAGATTTAAAGCAAGAAATTGAGTTTTCTAGCTTGAGGTCCTACTCTAAAACATTATTACATGTTTATTTTGTAATGGTATTAAGAATACATAATAAATACATAATACATGTAGAAATTGCTCAATTGTAATACCCTCCTTCTACTAGACTCAAACAACACATTCCTTATATATTTCAAAGACGAGAGAACAAAATAAACCTATAACCCATTCAAGCAAGCTTTTAACATGTCTAGAAGAAAGATTGAGGTTATATTTAATATATTATATGTTGTGGATACTTTAGTCTCCATCCATGTTTACAATTGTCCACACTATTTTACACTTGCATTTATGAATATAGTTTTGCTGTGCTTTACACTTTAGTATTTATGTTTATAGTTAGCTTTGATATTTGCTTAATTGATTAGAAAGATTTTCTTTTCATGATCTGATATTTCCTCAAATGTTATTATGGGGCAATACTTACTGGTGCTTGAATTTCAAATATTCAATTCAGATAATATTTGTTTAAAACATTTTACAAACACATGTATATTGAGAAAAAAAAAGGATTTATTTATGTTCAATACAATGAATACAATACAATGCTTGCTGTGATCACTTTCCTTCTTGCTGTGATAACAAGCCACACACCAAGAAACAAGAAAACGATCGCTTCCACATCCTCCATTGTTGTGTGTGTTTTGTGAGTTGTGTCGCATTGAAGATGACGCCACTGCAGTTTTACCCAGCGTCGCTCCGACCAAAAAGCTGATCGCCCCGCCTACACTGCGTTGCTACCCCAGGTCCTAAACTGTAATGGAAATGCGCCACGGCCTCGGCCGGCCAGCGAGGCAGCCCGAGGCCTGAGCGAGGACGCTTAGGGACGCTTAAACGGGGCTACCCCGTTGCAGTGGAAATGCGCCATTAGACTAAGTTGAATATCTAAACGCTCAACTGAGCTGAGGTTATCCCGAGCTTGAATGACGCGCAGAGACCAATCAACGGCTTTGATTTATGATCTATATGACATTGGCCATGTCGGCAGGCCACATCATGTGTACAGCCAGTCACCCTGTGTGAGGCAGGCCACTTAACAGGCCAGACCATCGGGAAATCCCCCGGTCCTCCCGATGGCCGGTCCGGGACAGGAGACGTAGAGCGAGGGATCATTGTCCACAAGATAATCGGTCGCAGATGGCGTCGTGGTCACTGACAAATAAAAAAAAAAAAAATGAAAAAAAACCCCAAAATAAATGGATCGAGAAATATAATTGGGCGGCTGTTAATATACCTGTTCCGCCCAAGTATAGTCTATGTGTGGGAAACCCTGTAGTGGTTAGAATATTGCTGTATTACTGTATCAAATATAATACAAATATAATAAACACAAACAGTTGAAAAGTAGTATTTTGTTAACTCAAGGTTTATATTAAGTGAGTTTTTATTGTATTAACTTGTGTGTTTATGCTTTTTAGATTGACTTTCTCTCTTTCTCTGTCGGTCTGTTCTAGAAACCAAAAGGAAGAGAGACACGTCACAGCTGTCAGCAATGTGACAAATCCTTTACAACATTTGGAAATTTAAAGCGCCACCTGTGTATTCACACAGGAGAAAAACCGTATAGCTGTGAAGAGTGTGGGAAAACCTTCCATCAATCAGGTGGTCTCAAAACACATCAACGTATTCACACTGGAGAAAAACCGTACAGCTGTGAAGAGTGTGGAGCAACTTTCAATACACCAAGTAATCTCAAAACACATCAACGTATTCATACTGGAGAAAAACCGTACAGCTGTGAAGAGTGTGGGGCAACTTTCACTAGAGCAGATGCTCTAGAATCACATCACCGTATTCACACTGGAGAAAAACCGTACTGGTGTGAAGAGTGTGGGGCAACTTTCACTACACCAAGTAATCTCAAAACACATCAACGTATTCATACTGGAGAAAAACCTTATAGCTGTGAAGAGTGTGGGAAAACTTTCACTAGATCAGGTGATCTCAAGTCACATCAACGTATTCACAGGGGAGAAAAACCGTACTGGTGTGAAGAGTGTGGGAAAACTTTCACTAAATCAGGTACTCTCAAGACACATGAACATATTCACAGGGGAGAAAAACCGTACTGGTGTGAAGAGTGTGGGAAAACTTTCACTACATCAGGTGCTCTCAAAAAACATCTTCGTGTTCACACAGGAGAAAAACCATAGTGGGTTTTAGAGTAGCAGTCACATTTAAGCTTATATTGTTTTTTCACAGTTTACAATAAACAATTCCCATCTATTGGACATGTGTTGGGTAATCCTTTTTTCCCCATTACAGATCCCATTCCAACAGCGCCATCAGTTGATGTAACGTCAGAATTGACAGGCATAATGTTCACTGTTCCTTTAAGTTTCGTTTTCTGGCTGTCCTTCTGCTGACAGCACGCTGTTTCAAACAGCTGACATTATTGCAGCATTTAAATCCAAGCCATTGTCCAATACAGCTTATGTATTGTGAGACTGGCCGTTGAGCAGCCCAGACCAAGCAAGGAGGCAGAGGCAGAACGTCTAAAAATATAACCCGACGTGGGCATTTATTAAAATCATGTACACAAAGTTCATAGCCTCAATCCTGCTGTTCTCCTTGCACACATCCTGCAGCCACAAGGATCACACACACACCCAGTTACAAGGAAACAGCACCTAAATACACACATACTAACAAGACACAGGTGAGGGGGGAGGAGACGACACAGGACACCAGGTGCACACAATCATCAGCCACAGACAACATATTATTTGCACCCCGATTACTCTCAACTGCTGTCATCCTTACACCAGCATAACTACTCTCGGCGCTCTCGCAAACTCCCCTATCTATTCAGGCGGAGCCGAGGACCCGACCAGCACCTGCCAGACGACATTCCAATAAATACGGTTTAATCAGTTAAAAAATACTACCTCAATAATTAGTATAAATCATGTGCAAATATATAATGTCAACTGTACAATCACGCTAATAAAGTGCAATATTACCCGGCTCGAAGCCGTCAGTCCATAGTGACGAAGTTACCTTCGTCACATTTCCTTCCCCCTCTCCCCAGGAAGCACAGTGTCTTTACAGTCTCGGCTTCGGGACAACCAGTCAGCCACCCGGTTTCAACGCCGCCACCTCCAGCGGGGCCAGTGAAGCCGTTGTCAACCATGTCGTGTATGCCACTTATCCGGAAGCTGTTTTGTCCTGTTGTAATGCGTTGGTCTGCCTCTAGCACGACCCAGGTTCTGTCGACTCCTCGTGGGTCCGGGTCCACCTCCTCGGCCTGCAAACGCTGCTCCTCCTGCTTGTCTCTCGTCTCCTGCTGATTGTCTCTCGTCTCCTGCTGCCTCAACAGCCGTGGCCCCCTGGTCCGTTCCAGGCATAGCAACCCCCAGCCGCGGTTCCTCTCTTTGGTCCCTCTTCTTTCCTCTCGTAATTTTCACCTCCTTACTTGGTCAAATCCCACTTCTGACACCAATTGTGAGACTGGCCCTTGAGCGGCCCAGACCAAGCAAGGAGGCAGAGGCAGAACGTCCAAAAATATAACCCGACGTGGGCATTTATTAAAATCATGTACACAAAGTTCACAGCCTCAATCCTGCTGTTCTCCTTGCACACATCCTGCAGCCACAAGGATCACACACACACCCAGTTACAAGGAAACAGCACCTAAATACACACATACTAACAAGACACAGGTGAGGGGGGAGGAGACAACACAGGACACCAGGTGCACACAATCATCAGCCACAGACAACATATTATTTGCACCCCGATTACTCTCAACCGCTGTCATTCTTACACCAGCATAACTACTCTCGGCGCTCTCCCCTATCTATTCAGGCGGAGCCGAGGACCCGACCAGCACCTGCCAGACGACCTTCGTCACATGTATCCAATATACAATCCAGTTTTAATGCTGCACATACCCGGCCGCTTTCCCAGCCTTGGCTCTCGGCGTCTCCTTTCGCTGTCTTGATGAGGGCAGGTGGTGACAATCTCCAGCTGATTGTGGCTTGTTGTCCAGCTGATCCAGGATGATGGTGTCAGTTGTGAAGTAATCCAATTGTTTGTCCGGTGAAAACGATCCTTAATCCAATGCGATATGTTTCTTATATTGTCCAGTTTCAATCATAGAGTAAGATTCTACTTAATGTAATGGCAATTTAAATGTTCCAGTGTCCTATATCTTTTTGCCATTACTTCACAGGAGGGTTTAGAGTGATCCTGAGGCAGACACAGACATAAGAAGTTACGGTCTTTTGCTGCAGTTTTAGAATGATGTTTTATTGCTTTACATACTAAGGTTTAACTTAGTACTTTTTTAATGCATGTAAGATATGCAACACTAAGCTGTCTGTGGCTCTTTTCTGCTGTAACGCTGCAAATGTCCCCTCTGTGGGACTAATAAAGGTATTCTGATTAAGTACAGTGTGTCAATAGTTGTAGTATGAGCATCTGTCTGGGCTGGCCGTCAGGTAGAATCTGTATGCTCTTCCTCCTGTGTCCTCTTCCTCTCTTTAAAGCCCATGAGCGAGTTTCACTGTTCATTAATCTGCTTCATGTATCTAGAACATATTTACCATGTTTTCAGTTTGATTCTATTGTCTTGTTAAAATGATCAGACTACCAAAAATAAAATAGCCTTAGAAACAGACTCGCAACCCTGCATATTTGTTGTGTTATGCTTACACATGTCATTCCCTTATTTTAAAATACCACAGGTTGTGTAGTGATGTATTTGAGGTGTACTGTCCACATAGTAGACCTGAAGTCGTGCAGTCAATGTGTGTGAAGTGTACAGGACATTGGTCTGTGAGACTCAAAAAAGCCTTTCTCGCCTACCTCTCTTCTTTCCATCAAAGATGGTGTGGCATATAGGGAGGTGCAATCTCCTGATGATATAGACTGTATTATAGTGGATCTCTGAGAGTGTGCATTAAGTGAAACCATTTAGCACACTTGGGGTCAGAATTTGGATTATATAAACCTCTTTGCCAACTATGTGTATTTCCAGATTACACAATGAGCTTCCTATTAAATATGTAATTATAAAAACGTTTTTTTTAATCAGACACTTGGGTCTAAAGTGTGGTAATATTTATTTTTGGGAGAATAGTGATTCAAATGTACTTCTCATGTCTGTAAACCTTACATCACTTTGACATCCAGTTAGAGAGATGTGTGGCAGTGTTGCTTTCCCTCTTTCTGTGTGAAATATAAGTGTCTTATCTGGTTAATAAATACCTAATGGAAAGCCTAGCTGCATACGTTTACGAGGCAGAGTGGGTGGACAAGCATGTCCGACCACTCTGCTGGGGTGTGTTGTGCCAGAATTCCTCCTCAGATCTGATGGACATCTCATTATCGATCTCGTCCTCCTCTGAGATTGCAGACAGGATGAAGGCGCCTCCTGCTGGATGAATGCTGATATTTTAATAATCTGTTTTCCTGTGTGGAAATCTCAGAACAGCCTATCTGGCTTCACACACGACACACACACACGTAAACTTAACCAGTTAAAAATAACGACTAAATGATTATAAGGATCTTGGGTGGGGATGTTTTTTTAATTTAACAGAACATTTAATGCACCATCATAAAGTAGTTTAATCAAGCACTCTTATGGATCCCCGGCTGAATTTAAATGCTATTAATTACACTTGATATAATATAATTTAAATTAGATTTCCCTAGCAACAGCCGTAATTAAGTAAAAAATAGTTATTTCATTGTTCTGGCTTTTAATTGTGGTACACTTGACTGGTGTAATTTGTCATGGTTTTTGTATTGTGATCAAACTTTGTTTTACTTTTTGTTATATTAATATCATTGTTACACTTTGGGCTGCATTATTGCATGAAAGGTACTATACAAATAAAGTTATTAATATAATTGGTATACATCAATATTGTTGATATTGTCAGATTTTCAAGTGCATTTTCATACATATTTTATTCAATCAGAAGATAAAGTCATGACATCTACATCTTATTTTGAGCGTGTGTTGTTTGTTTGTAAATCTAATTAAACACATATTGGGAGAAAAAAATACACACACAGAAGTATCTTCATTATTTCATTTTAATTTCTGATCTGTACAATTATCATAAAATTACAAAAGCATGGATATTATATACAGACGAGGATTGTGGCGGCAGATCTTGGGTCCAAATACTGTTATGAGACAGATTCATTGCATATGTTAGAATACATATTTAATAATATAAAACACCACAAAATCCACAAATAAAAGTATAAACCGTGTCCAAAATATCCTGCATGATGATAAACAGTGTGCTCTCCCTTCAGGTGTACACACTCACAAAAAGAGTTTCCTGTTGGCCGATTAATGAATGAACTCTGTACGTTGACATTGAAAAGGTATATGACTCTGTGTGGAGGGAGGGATTACTGATCAAATTGAGTAGAATGGGTTTTGGAGGGAGAATGTACAATTGGGTAAGAGCCTTTTTAACAGACAGGACATTTAGAGTGAAGGTTGGAGCAGATATTTCCAATTATTTAGAAATAGAAAATAGTATTCCCCAAGGGAGTGCAGTCAGTCCAATATTATTTAACATCATGATTAATGACATGTACATGCTTAGACACATGCATCCAATCGGCTCTATACGCAGATGATGGGGCTATTTGGATGAGGGGAAGAAATGCCCGATACGTATGGAGAATATAGCTAGAGCGATTACAAAAGTGGAGAGGTGGTCATATAACGGGATTCAAAATGTCAGACAGCAAGTCATGCTACATGGTATTTACAAATAAATACAAGATTGATGGCCAACAGCTAACACTATATGAACGTCCAATGACAAAGGTGAATGAGTTCAAATACCTAGGACTGTGGTTTGATAGCAAATATAAATGGAAAATGCATATTAATGAAGTGGAAACAAAATGCAAAAAAGTATTAAATGTATTGCGAGTTGTAGCTGGATGCAACTGGGGTGTAGATAAACAAGCATTAATAGACATTTACAGATCAATTATGAGGTCCACAATAGACTATGGTTGTATAGTGTATGGAGTAGCAGCAAAACCTTCAATATAAATATAAATATAAAGTATTGCGGCTGTGTATTGGAGCAATAAAGTCATCCCCTATCAATGCAGTTCTGATAGAAGCAGGAGAGACACCTCAGGAGATCAGAAGAGAGAAACGTGCTCTGTCATACTGGGTCAGACTACACGGAAGTGGAGAGGAAAATATCACAAACAGAAAACTACAGGATTGCTGGGAATATGCAAAGTTCCAGGGGCGTGGGTTTGGCTGGACGAGTAAGGAAAGAACAAGGGCATATGGAGTGGAGACCATCACGTTTGCCAAAGCAACCCCATTTAGCAGTGTTCCCCCTGGCTTTCCCCAGAAGCTAAAATAGATGTAAAGAGTATCATAGAAGGGGAAAAAAGAGTGGCAAATAAATGAAGTGGGAATTAAAACGAGTGTATCTGAACGAAAAGTACTACAATTACCTCAAAATGTACACAGATGGTTCTAAGAACAAGGAAGAGTGTGTTGGGGTTGGTATATACATCCCAGACTTTAAAGTATCGATCTCCAAAAGACCGTCTGATCAATTATCAGTGTATACAGCAGAAATGCTGGCTGTAATAATAGGATTACAGTGGGCTGATGAGGTCAGACCAGATAGGGTGGTGATATGCACAGATTCATTGTCCATATTAAAAAGCATACAGTCAACAACAACTACCAGAGAAGACATTCTCATAGAACTTAACCATAGCCTGTTAAGACTTCACAGAGGCGGCATAGATCTACAGTTCTGCTGGGTGCCTGCACATGAGAGGGTGAAAGGGAACGAGTGTGCTGATAAATTAGCAAAAAGTGCACTACAAAAGCAAATAACATTACCAGTTCAACTTGGAGAAGGAGAAGGAAAAGCAGTCATTAAGAAAAAAGGGATGGAGATCTGGCAGAAAAGGTGGGAGAAAGACCAGAAAGGCAAGGACTATCACAAAGTACAAAATACAATTACAATTAATATTTATAAAGAAAGAAACAGAAGGGAGGAAATCATGATGGCTAGACTCAGAATAAATCACACGGCTTTGAATAGTACTCTGTATATCATGGGGAAAAGTGACAGTAACAAGTGTGGGAACTGTGCAGTAAAAGAAGATGTTGTGGTGACCACTCATTAATACACTGGGGTTCATAATTCACACATGGAACTACAGTCGGGGTTTTGTTTCCACACAGACATGTTATGTGTTGTCTATATATGTTGTGTGCCCTCCTGGCACTACACTGCTGGTGACCCTGACAAGTCTCGAGAAGTTTCCGGGACGGACCCGAACACGGCAAAAGAAACAAAAGTTTCTTTCTCGAAATGCCCAAGATTTTTTGGAATGGTCCGTGGCTGCCACCGGCACGCGGACTGAGGCTCGGTGCGCGCCCCGCGGAAGAGCTGGGGACGTTGCTCGCCATTCCCGCATCGGCCTTCCAACCAACGGGGGGGACGATGCACGGCCTGCTGTATCGACCAGCAACCCGATTGCTACCTCGTGGACTTGTTTCTTCGGGGCGTGCGGCTGCACGTCCCGGATGCGCTAGCTGACGACGACTAGCGGCTAACCACGAGGGGCTAACGACAGCTAGCAGCTACCCATGGCTTCCAGATAGCGGCTAACGGCTAGCTGTTAACGGCTGTCGACATATTTCTGTTAACATCTGACTGTTAACAATTTAAGTTAAGGTTCGACCAGCCGGTTGACCTCGTGTGGACAATCTCACCTTTTTCATCACCTCGACGGCGGTTCCAGACGCCACTCACGTTTTCATCGGCGCCTGGGTGGCACACTCCTGGACCCCGTCTCGCCTCGTCGGTTTCGGATGTCGCCCATGCTGCCATCGGCCCGTGGGTGGCGCACTCCGGAACCTGTCTGGCCTCTCCTGCTTTCCGGGGATATCCAGACGCCACTCACGTTTTCATCGGCACCTGGGTGGTGCGCTTCGGGACCCTGTCTGGCCTCTCATCTGTCCACGGCTCCTTCCTCCCGGGGAGACTGCTCCTGCCTCCCGGGGATACCTCAGGGCTTGCCGAGGATTTCGTGCCCACCGCCGCTGTACGTTTGCCTGCAGCCAGGATGCTCTCCTGCTTCTCGGGGATACCTCAACGCCTGCTGAGGACTTCGTGCCCACCATCGCTGCGCGTCTGCCTGCGGCCGGGTTGCTCTCCTTCCTCCCGGGGAGGCTGCTCCTGCCTCACGGGGATACCTCAACGCCTGCTGAGGACTTCGTGCCAGCCGCCGCTGCAAGTCTGCCTGCGGCCGGATTGCGCTCCTTCCTCCCGGGGTGACTGCTCCTGCCTCCCTGGGATTCCGCTCCGTCCTTCCGGAGATTTCATGCCCGCCGCCGCTATGTCTTCACCTGCGGCCGGGCGGCGCGCATTCCTGCTGGGTTCGCCAAGACACCTACTGCGGCTCCCGTTCCGGCTTGCCCCCGGTGGGGGTGCCCTCGCCCTCGTTAGGGCCCCTACCCACTCCTGCGGCCCCCTTTCGTCGGCCCGTTCCATGGCCCGGCCCTCACCTGCGACCCCACCCTCCTCGGCCCCTGTGGTGCTTCCTCCACGGACGCGAGGATTTATTTTGCCATGTTTGAATTCTGGGGGGGCTTGTGTGGTGACCACTCATTAATACACTGGGGTTCATAATTCACACATGGAACTACAGTTGGGGTTTTGTTTCCACACGGACATGTTATGTGTTTTCTATATATGTTGTGTGTCCTCCTGGCTTCTCTCTCTTCTTCCCGGACTGCAACCGGACAACATGTCTTGTTCTGCTTCTAAATAAAGTACCCTTTTGTACCATTATTGCACCGCCTCTGGCTCCCTATCTCTCGGCACTACAATGTAGAACATATCTTGTTACATTGTGACATCTATAAAGCGGAAAGAGAACAATTAAAGGCTAAAGTTTTAGAGGCAGAGAGGGAATGGAGTGTGGTTGGTGTTTTGGGAACAAAATGAGAGGGAGTAAGAGCTACCAAAAAGGCACTGTTTAAATTCTTGATTGAAACTGGGGTAGGAACAATTATTTAACATTAGGTCAGGAAAGAACATAGATTTGTATTTTTGTTTCATTTATTTCATGGTTTTATTGATTGATTGATTTATTTTTATTTGTATTAGATCATAGGTTAATACGGTGGCTGGGAAGTGCAATGGACAATTACAAAGTGTGAAACACTTTAACAAAGCTTGAAACAAATTTACTCTTGACGCATACAATGTGTTTAAGTCCCAAATGGACTTTGGAATGCAAAATTCTCCAGGATTTGGCTGTTTTTAAGTCATGTGACTGGATGACCCATTGAGTACAGACTCTATGAAGGTTGTTCATAGAGTAAAGACTCTATGAAGGTTGTTCATATAGTCGTTGTTAGATGCGAGCGTGTTTTTTTTATTTCTCACAGCTCATGTTGTCCATTTAGTTTGGGACAACATCAAAGTATTGTTCTATACCTGAACTTTGCTCTACTAATTTCACATTGCGACCCATAGCTTCTTTGTTGTAAATCAGTCATTCATTCTCAGGTTTCCAGTGAGTCCACATGGTTGAAATAAGACTTATACAGAAATGTTCTTTCTGCACACAATTACACACACAACATAACATTGTTTGTGCTTGCTAATTAGAGCGTTGTTTGTTGTTATTAGGGTCTGAGACCTAGGTCGGCGAAGACCCTATTGAAATTGGAAAAATCGGTCGCGCCGCGACCGATAAACCTGCCAAAAACAGGGAAAACGACCGACAAAAGCGCAGAAAATGTTCGTAAATAATGATGGCTGATAGGCCGCGTGAGCCCAGTCACGTGGGCGGAGCCAAGTGATTCCAAGTGAAATCTGAAATCTCAACGTATGCCATTTCCATGGAAACGCATCCCTCGCCAAAAAATCCGATGTTGTTGTAAGTCAATGGAAAATTGTCCAAACAGCACCAGACTTCAGACTATCATTAATGGTCCGGCCCTCAACAGCTCTACGTGAAATCGGAAATCTCAACGTATGCCGTTTCCATGGCAATGCATCCCCCGCCAAAAAACCCGATGTTGTTGTAAGTCAATGGAAAATTGTCCAAACAGCACCAGACTTCAGACTATCATCAATGGTCCGGCCCTCAACAGCTCTATGTCAATTATGGGATGTCATCATATGCCGTTTCCATGGCAACGCGTCCCTCGCCGTGAAACACGGTGTTGTCCTAAGTCAATGGAAAATCATCCAAACTGCACCAGATGTCATATGATGGCTAATGGTCCGGCCCTCAACAGCTCTACGTGAAATCTGAAATCTCAACGTATGCCGTTTCCATGGCAACGCATCCCCCGCCAAAAAAAACGATGTTGTTGTAAGTCAATGGAAAATTGTCCAAACAGCACCAGACTTCAGACTATCATCAATGGTCCGGCCCTCAACAGCTCTATGTCAATTATGGGATGTCATCATATGCCGTTTCCATGGCAACGCACGCGTCCCTCGCCGTGAAACACGGTGTTGTCCTAAGTCAATGGAAAATCATCCAAACAGCACCAGATTTCATATGATGGCTAATGGTCCGGCCCTCAACAGCTCTACGTGAAATCTGAAATCTCAGCATTTGTCGTTTCCATGGCAACGCTTCCCTCGCCATAAAACACGGTGTTGTCCTAATTCAATGGAAAATCATCCAAACAGCACCAGACTTCAGACTATCATTAATGGTCCGGCCCTCAACAGCTCTACGTGAAATCTGAAATCTCAACATATGCCGTTTCTATGGCAACGCATCCCCGCCAAAAAATACGATGTTGTTGTAAGTAAATGGAAAATTGTCCAAACAGCACCAGACTTCAGACTATCATTAATGGTCCGGCCCTCAACAGCTCTAGGTGAAATCTGAAATCTCATTATTTGTCGTTTCCATGGCAACGCTTCCCACGCCATAAAACACGGTGTTGTCCTAATTCAATGGAAAAGGTTCCAAACGGCACCAAACTTCAGACTATCATTAAAGGTTCCGCCCTCAACAGCTCTATGTCAATTATGGGATGTCCTCATATGCCGTTGCCATGGCAACGCGTCCCTCGCCATAAACGACGGTGTCGCTGTAAATCCAATGGACACGGTCCCATCGTCCCCCAATCTTCACTTTTATATCACCGGTCCATGCCTCAACAGCTCCAAGTGAAATCTGAAATCTCACTGTATGCCGTTTCCATGGCCGTGAAACACGGTGTTGTCCTAATTCAATGGAAAATCATCCAAACAGCACCAGATTTCATATGATGGCTAATGGTCCGGCCCTCAACAGCTCTACGTGAAATCTGAAATCTCACCATTTGTCGTTTCCATGGCAACGCTTCCCTCGCCATAAAACACGGTGTTGTCCTAATTCAATGGAAAAGGTTCCAAACGGCACCAGACTTCAGATGATGACTAATGGTCCGGCCCTCAGCAGCTCTACGTGAAATCTGAAATCTCACCATTTGTCGTTTCCAATGCAACGCGTCCCTCGCCATAAAACATGGTGTTGTCCTAATTCAATGGAAAAGGTTCCAAACGGCACCAGACTTTAGATGATGACTAATGGTCCGGCCGTCAGCAGCTCCACGTGAAATCTGAAATCTCACCATTTGTCGTTTCCATGGCAACGCTTCCCTCGCCATAAAACACGGTGTTGTCCTAATTCAATGGAAAATCATCCAAACACCACCAGACTTCATATGATGGCTCCTAGTCCCGCCCTCAACAGCACTATATAATACAATACTTTCTTTTAGTTTTAACTGCATGGATGGATTTTTGTATGACATGTCTTGTGTTTTAAACAAAAGATCAAATTAGATCGAATGTTATTTATGTAGCCCAAAATCAAAAGTTATATATTTGTCCCTGCGGGATTTACAGTTTGTACAGATCAACAAAACATGGATGACAGATTAAAAACATAATTAAATGACACCATAGACAACCATAATAATGTGATGTGTACAAATTAAGGATCCAGGGGGATGTCAAAATTAGTGATGTTACGTATTGTGCAGAGGCTTCGGAGCGTGTGTCGAGTAATCCCCGAAGCTTTTTGTGAAGCATGTATCGAGGCTTGTATCGTTTTGGGCCAGTGACGTCATCGATGACAAACGAAGCCTCGCTGCCTGTCGATACCACGTGACTGCTTCACGAAGCGATTCAGATCGGTTGAACCGTTGAACCCATGGATGGTTGAACCACAGTGCTGATATTACCCATGCCATGGATGTATTTATAAGAACCATATTACCCCTCCTGTACCCGGGCCCCGTGACACAATGGAATTAAGAGAGCTCAGACCCTCACTTATATAGAGGTCAGAACATGTCATAAGTATAAATAGATACAAGCCTAAATAAATGTAGGAATAAAAACATGAATAAATATGTTGCAGTGTTTTCAGTGAGATTCAGCGTGTGTGCTGCGGCTCAGCTGGAAAGCAGTTGACTCCTGACCGCAGGGTCCCTGGTTCAACGACTGAACAATACGTCTTTTTTGTTGTTTATAAAAGCTACAGCTAAATGAGATAATGTAGTTAATAAATGTATTCTGTGATATGGTTTAGCCTTTCTCAGGCTACAACATGGTTACGTTTAAGAATATTATTAAGGAATACAAATCCCTCTTTGCAATGTTTACCAGCCTCCTTAGGCTTTTCAATCACAATCATTCAACTGGAATAAAAACAATATTGTTAACATGAAAATATGATTTAATGTTCGTTGTTTAGAGTTATTCTAAGGCTTTACTCAATGGGAACTCGGTATGAGATAGAGCACACTGTGGAGATGTCCAATCTGCCTGTTTTACACACTTTGACCAACAGGGGGGTTTGTGTTCAAATGAAGCCTCATGAGATGAACCCTTTTGCGAACCATTTGGCTGGAAAGCTTCAAAGCTTCATAAGGCTTCATCTCGCCATCACTAGTCAAAATGCTTCCTGCATGGTTTTCATGAACTGCAACACTAACATTTTATTTAAAATCCAAAGTAACAAGCAATGAAGCAAATATATGCACATTTTAAACATGTGAAAACGCCCTTCACCTCTCTCCCAATCAGCCTCATGTATTGAGTTCAGAGTGTGCAGCCAATTAAGCTGATGCGTGTCTGATTGGACGCAGGTGTGCTGCTCTGATGAGGATAATGATCGGCTAGAGTTTAAAAAAGCTCCACCGCTCACCCTGAACCATAGGCCTACTGTGAGTCAGTCAGGAAGACAGAGAGCAGCTTTACTTATGGAGGCCTTTCATTGTCAGGTTATCCTCCTTGTAGGACTCTGTGTTAGCTCCTCTTTTGCTTTCCCGTCCACACAAGGTGCTTCGTTTCAGAGCCTTGCGAACACAGGCAGGTCAGAAATCGGGCAGCTGAAGTCTCCGGCTGAGGAACCGCAGCAGGTGAATACCATCAGAGTGACCTGTCATCCAGACTCATTGGAGATTGTTATCAAAGCCGATATGTTTGCGGTTGGAGCTCCTGTTGATGGTGACGAGATACGCCTTGGAGTAGAGACCAACAACCAGTACTGCAGAGCTACAGCGTCTTCAGCAGATGAGTACAGTATCAGTGTTGGACTTGTGGAGTGCGGCACCAGACACTGGGTAACTTTAAATATATTACATTTCAAATCTGATTCATTAAAGCTTCTAGCTTTAAACACGTCTACTCTCCACAGGTAACTGAGGACTCTCTGATCTACACAAACCTCCTCATATACTCTCCTGAGGCTTCTCCATATGGTGTTGTTCGAATGGAGGAGGCTATAATTCCACTTGAATGTCATTACGAAAGGTCTTTGTCTCTTTTTGTTTTTAAAGCTCACATTGTAAAAATCTTTGAATGATGTCTGTCTTTTTTTAAATGCATTTTTTCTGTTTCTTAGGAAGTACAGTTTGTCCAGTTCTTCACTCATGCCTACCTGGATCCCCTTCATGTCGACCCAGGCTGCAGTGGAAATGTTGCAGTTTAACTTGAGAATCATGACAAGTGGGTTTGGATAATTATCTCGTGTTATGAGTTGTCATGGCTCTATTTACACTTAGTACTTTTTTCTGTCCGTGTGCAGGTGACTGGCAGTACAAAAGAGGCTCTAATGTGTTTCATCTCGGTGAGCCCATCAGCATCGAGGCCTCTGTCAGAATTGGGCATCACGTGGCGCTCCGAGTGTTTGTGAGCAGCTGCGTGGCTACACTGAGCCCTGACATGCACTCCAGCCCCAGGCATGCCTTCATTGAAAATGGGTAAGGCTGCAAATTGCTAAATGGCAAAAAGTAAATTCTTTTTCTGACCCTAGAGGGAGCTGTTTAATGTGTAAGGCTCTTCAAGTGGTTTAATTCAGACACGAGCAATGCTGACTCGAGTGACAGGTTAATAAAAGATCAGTCCTTTAGTGTCGTCTTCAAGTTAGCTAAGGCTAGCTGCAGTTTGCTTTTAATCTTTGGTATTCTAGTTCTTCTTTTCTGTGCCACAATTGGCAAAGGCACAGGTCAGATTTGTGCAGTTCTGACTCTAAAGAACTACTTCCAGAACTTGCCAATAGAGAGGCGAAGTCCCGGCCATCTACTTTCGACCCATGGGACCTTATTTCGGGAAAAATTGCGTATTGAAGTCAATGGAGAGAGAAAGATTATCTTTCAACCCCGTTTGAATTGTGCAATGAATTACACATATGACGTTTGTTAATCTTAAAAAATAATTTCCATGTCAAAAAAGTCAGTTTGTAGTAAAACTGTTGAAATATAAGACTATGAAATATACGCAACTAGAAAGACTACGAGTCCTGGTCACGCATGCTGGCTCTTAGGAATCAACTAACTCCCCTGTGTGTATGTACAGCTCTCAACATGCCCAGACTTAGTGATTTTCAGCTCTTTTAATCATTCTGAAAGGAAGAAATGAAATGTGCCAACTTGACGGCCGTCTTGGTCTGTGACGCGAGAGGTAGTTCATTGAGCGGTTTCACACAAAAAAAATGTTACTTCACATTTTTATGACACACTTTTATTTTTTGACTTGCAAAATTATCTTTTAAATTGACAAACGTCTATGTGTAATTCGTGGCATAATTCAAACGGGATCGAAAGATCATCTTTCTCTCTCCATTGACTTCAATACATACTTTTTAGAAATAAGGTCCCATGGGGGTCCCCCGGAAAGGGAGAGACTTCGCCTCTCGATATGACTAGAAATGTTAGCGGTGGAGTTGCATTGTGGGTAATGTAGACTCTTGTTATAGTAGTCAATGAATGCTAATTTAGTGTTGCACTTTTTGTTTTTCCTCATCATAGGTGCTTTGTTGACTCTCAGCTTCCAGGCTCAAGGTCTCAATTCTTAGCCAGGACACAGGATGACAAGCTCCACATGTCCATTGATGCCTTCAGATTTTATAATGAGGACAGAGGGGAGGTGAGGCTCTATTAAATTGCCTTAAACATGATTGTGTGTGCATGTTTCCCAACACCTCCTTTTCTCATAGCTCTACATCACATGTCACCTGTATGCTGTTCCAATAAATAGCACAGATGCAACAACCAAGGCGTGCACCTTTGTGAATGGAAGGTAAGTGAGATCCAGTCTAAAATATGTGAAATTACACACAAAAAACAAAGTATTGGTGCTGAATGTTTTTTATTTATCAGATGGCAGTCCGCTGATGGTAATGACTACTTTTGTGGGCAATGCAAAAGACCAATTGGAGTTGAGCAAACTCCCAGCAGCCCGAGCAAGTTTAGGCCTCGAGGGTTTGTGAAGCCAGAAGAGCGTGAACCCCTCTGGAGGAGTGGACTGAAGACCAGTACAGGTGGGGAGCTTGTAGAAACTTGTATGATGAATATTGGCTTCAGAATAGATGTCGTCATAATGATCAATTGTGACACATGTTTTGGCATAGGTTTTAGACGTGATGATGGCTGGGTAACTGAATTAACATGCATTGTGCTGGTTTGTGTTAGTGTGGGAACATCAGGCCAGAGTGGGACCGATGATGGTCTTGCCAGCCAAGCAGAAAAGCCGACCCATACCTGCAGAGGAGCCTTCTTCCATTCGTGATCAAATCAGCAGATCTACAATGTATGGCAGCCAGTGGAGGAGTGGAATAAACAGAGTTGGTAAGTCAATGCCGGTATTGAATTATTCTTTGTTCATTTGAAGCCTTTAACAATCTCTAAATTAAGATTAAAATGGCCCATAATGAAATCTTAATGTTGAATTGTTTTTCTGTCAAAGATCAGAGGAAAGGACTGCTTCCTGATTCATCATCGACCCAAAACCAGGTGGACGTTGTGACTTTAGCTTCTGAGCAGAATAAAGACGAAGAAGACAAAAGTGGAACAGAAAAAGGTAAAATGTGAAATGTCTTAACTCTTTTTTTTAAATGGCACTCTGCAATGCACCTTTTACATTAACACTTCTACGACTACAGATGAAGATGCTGAGGAAGTTCCTGAACTTCTAGAAAAAACCTCTCCTGAGGCCCACCTGCAGCCGAAGGCAGCGGTGCTGAACAGTACCAACACAGCGGCGCTCGATGAAGTCCTCCCAACTGCTGCTGTTAATGTGGCTGTGCCCCCACTGTCCAACACCACTGCAACAGAATCTGACCTTTCTGAAACAATGGACCGAAAGAGATAATAAATGATTCACACTTTCATTTGTTTGCTTTTTAATGTTGCAATACACAAGGAAAACTGATGACCTGCTCACAGCTAAAAACAATTAAATGCAAACAATTGTTTCTTATGAGCAAAAGTATTCCACATAACGGTAAACATTTAGGAGTGGACTCAAAATTGTAATTTGTCTTTTCTTGGGCTTGTCTGCTAGAAACGGTACTACACCATGGCATTTATTTTCTGGGGTGTCATTTGCTTTAGTTGTAACGGCTGTATAAAGGTGATGTATTGGAGGTCAGCCAGTTTATATTTGAACTTCAGTTGCTGCAACAAAGCCTTTGTACATGAGTAGCCTCTTTAAAAGGGTATTTACCATGGGCTCCTGGCAATATAATGACCTTCACATTAAGATATAAACATGGTCTCATAACTTTGTGTCCATTGGGTTTTCTGACTGGAGACTGCATTCTAATAGAGTACCCAGAACTCTACTAGGGTAGTCAATATGTTTTAGAGGTACAATTAGTTTACAAAGCCTTGAGTTGTTACTTTAGCTTAGCAAATGTATTCACTCCTGTTTTTGAGGACTGATTAAAAAAAAAAGAAAGTGACTATGAATTTTTAGATAAGTATAGTTACAGATGCCATTATTTCAAGGCATCTGGGGGAAAAAACTGAAGCAAGACTTATTGACTCAATGCTATTCATGACATCACACATTTGTTTTTAGACTAAAATGCCTTGTGGAAGATGTAACTTCCTGGGATGTATTTTGGTCCCTGCAACAAAGTGCCTGTTGGAACTCAAAGCCAGAAACCAGTGAAGCTGTAAATGTGTCCGTTTTTGTTTCACTTTACAGTGGACTGGAACTGAATCGTACTCATATACCACATTAAAACCTACATGCTAAAAATAAACTTGAATAAAATAAAATGGGGCTGTATTTTAAATTGCTCTCCATTAACTGTAGTATATACTATTTCAACATTTATTGAAGCATCAGTGTAACCACTAGATGTAAACCCACATGTCAGGTGTGGGCCAATCACATGCAGGTATTTCGGTGTGACTGCAGCTTTAATTCTCATCAGTTAATGAGTAATTGCTTCCAGCTGTCCTCTCCATGTGATTAGTCTGCACTGGGAAGTATTTGACATTGAGAGTTTGAACCTTCCGCATCTTATTTAAATTCAGTATGGCTTAGATTTCCTAAATTATCACTTGTTCTACTTGTAGTGGTGTGTTTGCTTACCGGTTCTGTTCTGATAAAAGAGCACAATGGTGACGGCAGTTCGGCCAGCCTCTGTGGCACTGCTGTCACTTTTTGCTTTTGGTTTTGCAGACGCCATTCAAACTTTGAGAGATGGACCAATATAAAACTGCTGCATTAGGGTTTGACACAGAAAGTCAAATCAGTGAACCACAATTCAATGAGGGATCCACTATCAGCGTACAATGCACAGAAGTGTCCATAATGATTGCGGTAAAGGCTGACTTCTTTAAAAATGGACGCCTTTTGTCTCCATGGGATTTCTTTTTGGGAGAAGTCAAGCATTCACAGAGCAGTCAGTGTCGACCTGTTGCTGCTGGTGACTCTGAATATTTATTTGAAGCTGGACTACAAGACTGTGGCTCCAAAGTCACTGTAAGTTGTTGATGATTAATAGGAGATGCTGTATATATAACTGTGGTTGCTTAAGTGGTAGTTTTGATTTGTTGTGTTTTCAGAGGTGTCCCTGATTTCAGTTATTTTGTATTCTCTATAGACATCTAAGGACTCTGTGATCTACTCAAACAAGCTGATAATCTTACTAGTCGTCGGGCAACATGGCATTAAAAGAACGACCCGTGCTGTTGTTCCTGTTTCCTGTCACTAAGAGGTGAAATGTTTTTATTGTGTTGTGCAGAGAATCTTTTTGTGACTTCTTCTTCTTCTCGGCTGACTTTGTTACCTTTCCGGGACAGGACAAAGTTTGATGGCAGTCACTCTCAGCAGCCGCCCCTCTCTCTTCCTGCTGTGTATTCAACAGGTGCTTTCTCTCTAAAGCTGATGACCGGTATGTGAGACCTATTCAGTGTTTCATTGAAGGTATTTTTTAAGTGTGCATGTAGTATGGTGGATGAAGTAGTCACACACTTTACCTCAAGACATTGTCAATGGATGTTTTGCTTTTCTTAAATGCGACCACCATTTTAATTAGAAAAAAACCACCGTTCATTGTTTAATACAAAATGAACATTTATATGTGAAGTATTCCTTACTTATAAGGTAGAGCATTTTTTCAACCAATAAAGAAACCCTCAATCACAGTTCTCATTCATAACACTCCGTTCGATGTCTCACTATGGGATGCGCCTCATCGCGGAGCAAACAGAAGCATCAATCTCATTACGCCAATCCTGATTGGCTGGTGATCTTGACGTCAACGTCAGGGGAAATAACCCCCTATAAGTAGCCTGCGCCACAACGCATGCGTCATTCAAACACCTCTTCTCGCTTCAGAGCACATCTCTAATAGTAGCCAAAAGCTAATTTTGGTCGACGGGCGTTAGCGGGCTACCCTGTTCTGCCTCGCAGAAGAGTATGGTACTAACACACCAGTTAGTATTATAGTCAACCTCGCCGTTCTTCCTCTGGAATTAAGGTAAGGTTTTGACTTTCAAGTTAGCAACACACCCGTTGCTAGCTTGTGTTTTTTTCCCTCACTGCCGACACCACGGTAGCGAGGACGCTTTTTTCTTTTCTCTTCTCACGGAGGAGAAAAGGATTACAAGAATATTACCACACCAGCAGGGTTTCCGCTAGGATTTTTTCTCGCCGGTCAAATGTCCGGGCAGAATTTATTTTACCGGACTAATTTGAAACTTACCGGTCATATTTCAATAATAATAAGAGTTGTGTAGCAGAGTTTCCGTTAGCATGTAATTACCGGACTATGAGCAGATATGCTTCAGTTTAAAACTCAGTTCACGGGCTCATTTTTATATTGCTTCAGTTTATAATCGTAACAGATCGAAAAATTCAGATTCATTTTTCAATAAATGATTCCACAAACAACAACATAATTATTACATTCAAACAAACTACTTGTAGTAGATAACGTACATTATTCCAAAGTTTACATTACATTTGAATAATAACACGGGAGAAACGGATCCTCTCTTTTCCCCTCTCTCTCTCCTGACAGCACGTCAGTTTCTCATGCAGCTCCTGCAGCCCGCTAAACAGAGGGCGGGGCTTCAGGTGATTCTGCAGAGCTGCGTGTCTCGGTCAGACTCAGCAACTGATCTGATCTTTCTCTCGCGTCCGGTTATACTTCACTCGCGTTTATGTCCATATCGATCAGATCCAGCTCTCCTGATCGGCCTTTATAGAGAGCACCGATCAAACTATTGAGAGTGAATATCGGCCGATAATGACCGGCGGCCGATCGATCGGAGCCTCCCTAATTATTACCAGACATGTTGACCGTCAGGTTTTGAATTTACCGGTTTTTAATACATTTTACCAGCTAAAAACCGGTAATTACCGGCTAACGGAAACCCTGCACACCAGGTAATATCCTTTGAGAAAAAAGACCCACACTGTCCTTTTTTCTCCGGATTAAAGACAGATTGTTAACACTTTTTTTCTCGACGTACCTGTTACGAGCGGGCCCTCTCCACGCCTCGCGGCGAACGAGATGGACGCCTCTCTCCCTCACACCAGAGGAGTCAGGAACTCGGAGGCTCGGCGCTGCGGCTGCGGGTTGAAAGTGTCAGGCACAGACTCACACCAGATCTGTTCGTCCTGCCTCGGGCTGGAACACGCCCAGGAGGCCATTGACAACCCCGGCTCGTGCGGGCATTGTGCCCGCTTCACTATGAAGAGCCTCCGCCGAAGGTTAGCACAACAAGCTAGTCTGTCGGGACGGGACCCCCTCATGTCCACTGGTTTGCCGGCTGGCAATCAAGACACGGGAGTGTCCGCCGCAGAGATGGAGCCCCTCACTGGGTCGGTCTGGGGCTCATCGACAGCGGCACCCGCAGAACCGGAACGGGGCCCCACGCTTTACCAAGCTGGGGCTCCCGGCTGGACCTCACCATGGTTTCACCCGCGGAAGATGTCCAAGAGTTAGACTACATGGAGGACGAAGAGGATACCTCTGAGTTCCTCCTGTCTGACTCGGATGAGCAGGAAGACGACATCTTCATGTCATCGGCTCAGGCTGCAAAGCCGGGAGCGATGGCTGCTCTCCCGGGCGATGGCACACCAGCTTCGCCCTGTCTAAGCATGGACCTGCAGGCCGTGTGTCAGCGCGCCGCGTCCAGGCTAGACATCCCGTGGCCCGAAATGGCCAAGGAGACCTCCAGGTCCTGTTACGAGGGGAAACATATTTCCCAAACAACGAGGACGAAGAGGCAACTCCTTCCGGTCTTCCCGGAGATGTTGGATGAGGTGTCGGTCTCGTGGAGAGACCAGCCCTTTAGCAACAAGGCCCCAATCCAGAATGCCTCCTCCCTTGACTGTGACGGTATGGAGAGGCTCGGCCTGCTCCGCATACCGCCTATGGAACCGCTGGTGGCAGCCCACCTCCTACCGAGGATGGGCCCGTCACCAAGCAGGAACCCCACGCTGCCAGCAAAAACGGACCGATTCCAGTCGACCATGACTGAACGGGCCTACAGAGACGCAGCATTGTCCGCCAGGGCTCTGAACGTTTCCTCGATGCTAACCGCGTACCAAGCGGAGCTCTGTGAGGATATGTCGAGCAATCCTGGACCGGCCACTCTGGACGAGATAGCCGCGGTCACAGACATTTGTCTCCGTGTCCAACGCTGCGCCGTCCAGGCCACGGGCAAGGTAATGGGGATCATGGTGGTGCAGGAAAGAGCTAGATGACTCAACCTCACCAACCTCCCAGACCGGGAAAAGGAAGATGTGCTTGACATGCCCATCGTTCCCGAGGGGATTTTCGGCTCCGCTCTCGCTGCGATGCAGAGGAAGTGCGAGTCGAAAAAGAAGGAAGACGAGGCCCTCCACCTCCTTCTCCCTCGAAGGGTCCAGCCGCTGCCTTCGCAACAGCGGCCCTTAGCCCAAGCTGCACCGAACCCTGCTAGGTTTAAAGTACCAGGACAGCAGAGGTCGCAGCCCGCCCCGAGTCCCCAGCCCAGGCAGGAGACTAGGGCGAGTTGGCCTAGAAAATCTCCGGGTCCGGCTGCGGCCCAGGCGCAGCCAACCCAGAATTTCGGCCAGCAGTCGAGGAAGAAGAAGCGAGCGCCTGACAGCCCCTCCTTCTCCCCTCTGGCTCTGGGTCTGGGACCTTAGGGTCTGAGACCTAGGTCGGCGAAGACCCTATTGAAATTGGAAAAAATCGGTCGCGCAGCCGATAAACCTGCCAAAAACAGGGTAAACGACCGACAAAAGCACAGAAAATGTTCGTAAATAATGACGGCTGATAGGCCGCGTGAGCCCAGTCACGTGGGCGGAGCAAATCGCATAATTGAAATCGTAACAATCATCTTAGTCGCTCGCAAAGCGAGCGATAACCATGCAAAACACACTAAAAACAGGGTAAAAAAGGGGCAAAAGCCCTTTAAAGGTGTCCCAGTGGGTAGGCCGGACGGCCTACAGTGAGGTGGTCTCATCCACCTCAATGTTAAATCGAACATGATTGAAACTGGACCGATTATTTATTATGATTATTATTTTAGAACATTGCGAGCACTTTTGACCCCCGCAACATATGTGAAAACTCACCACATTTTGCAAGCGCGTCAGAAGTTGGTTAAATTGAACGTGTAATTGGTTCCGGAACTTTGCTTCAAAAATTGCGTAGGCCACGCCCACTGCCGTTTTTAACGTTAACTCCCCCTACTTCAACTTTCACGTAAACGAACGAAACTCGCCACGCATATCTAGGGTGCGGAGACGAACCAAAAAGCCTCTTGGAGGGGTATACAATAACGTACAGGAAGTCGGCCATTTGGAATCTGGTGTCGGAAAAACGCGATTTATCGCGTTTTTCGCCCTCCGTACAAAATCTATCTCCTCCTAGGGACTTTATTCGTACGGCTCGAAATTCCTTGGGTAGCTTCGCGAGACATGGGCAATCTAAAGTTATCACGGAAGTTTTTTTCTTTGGCCGAGTCCTCGAGACACCTAGACACGTCGTCGTAGGACAACAGCCTGCGGAACGTCGAAGACCCGCTCAACGCTGCTTGTTATTCTGCTTGTTATATTTTATAATGATTAAGATATTTATTTTATGACTATGCTGTGATTTGGTGCCGTATAAATGACATTGAAACAAATATTGTGATAATACCATAATCATTTGGATACATCACAGGGAAAAGAGTAAATGCAGTCTGACAAACCATGAAACCAAGCATTGTTGAGCCCTGAAATCTGATTTGGAGTGGTGAAACAGTGCTACTGTACTTCTGAATACCTTTTCGATTACTTTATAACTGAGCATATTCTTTCAGCTTCATGTACAGTTCTGATGCAGTCTCCCAGTTCTCTGGCTTCTGCAGGTCATTGCGCTCCATAGCAAAGTCCAAGTACTCCTGCATGTGTTGGTCCCCACATGGAGCTATAGACAGGCTTGTCTCAGGAACAGCATCCAATTCTGCCTGTTCAATCTCAAATCCACAGTCCCTGTTCCACAGTCTCACACACTCATCCAAGTCCATCTGAATAACATCAACGAAGCAGAATCTCAGAAGGCACTGATGCTCGTGACTCCCGTTGAAGTGTCCAGCATCTCGGAGGTCTGCAAATAGCTCCATCCAGAACTGAGACCTAAAGAAATTAATATTTTCAAGTGAATTATTAAGCAATAGGCTATACAACAATTCTACAAATTACATTAAAAGGTTACCAGTAAAATCAACAACAAATCATTGAGTGTCTATTTAATCATTTATTTGCTTCACAACCTATAGTGCCTAGATCCCCTCAGGGGCCGCTGTTCAATCCAAAACCCACGCTTAGATGTTCACAGTTTCTAACTTTATTTCGGCCAAAAATAAGTTCTAAAGAAAGGCCTTGTATAGTCTGGGTCATAGACTACAGGCTATATATTATATCTATTATAATAAAAACTGATACACTTTAGCTAAGCAAATGTTGTTTGTCTGACAGTGTTGGCAAGTAATAGATAATCATGATAGACACTTACCTTCCCTTTTATGGACCACCAGGACTCAATACGCTGATTAGTCATGGATGTGCCATACATGTGGCTGGACGCTCCAGAGTAGTAGCACTGAATTGCAGCCATAATTCCGTTCTCCGTGCCACAATCAGTCCGCAGCCTCATGGGGATGACACCGAGGTTTCGCACACATTTGAGGAAATATTGAGCGATAACTCTTGGGTTATTGTTTGTTGGACCACATTCAAGCCATACTACTTTACGTGAAAATCCATCTATGCATCCTGAAAGGGCCACACCGAATGGCTTAAGTTTGTCATAACCGTCAGCATGCCACATATAGTTCGGTCCCATTGAGTGGTAGGTTCTCCTTATAAACCTTCTGCGAGATCTCCTCTCGCAGCCTCGAGGGTTAAGCTCCCGGAGCAAATTCACAACATCATCTCTCTTCACTCGAAGACTGTACTTTTGTTTTAATACCTGCCACATTGTTTGGTATCCAAACAATTGTCCAGGTCCACGAAGTTCCAACCTGATGGCGTTAATTACAGCGATTTGAGAGGAATAACCCTTTCTGCGGTAAAACCCGGCTTGATTCAGTTTGCTTTTAAGAGTCCGCAAACTGATTTTTACACCGTGAAAGGTAGACAATAAATATGTCCACGATTACAGCATACGAGTGACCTTCATTCAAATATTTCCCGCAATGATGCAAGATATCTGGTCCTTCTGTCTGGTCCGTGTCCTCCACTCCAGAGATTGTCCACAAGATGAGCAAAAAGGTGTCACTTGTCCCAGGTTGTTTCTACAAAACGGACAAAACATGTTTACCGAACGTAAACACACTCGTACCTATGGTCTTTCCGCCAAAACAAATTAAATTTGAGCCGTCACCTCACTTCCGGTATGATGGACATTCCCTTTCCGCTTTGATTCTGGTTTGTAAAAGTGTTTCGTCAAATGTTAATGTGTTTCGGGAATTGTTAAAGTGTTTCAGGAAATGTTAAAGTGTTTCACATTTTGTTAATTTGTTTTTGTTAATGTTAAATAGTTTTGTCCTTGGTAAAAGTGTTTTATAAAATGTAAATTTGTTTTTAGCTTTGTAAAAGTGTTTTGCATCTTGTTAATTTGTTTTCGTTAATGTTAAAATTGTTTTCCTTGGTAAAAGTGTTTTTGCTAATGTAATTTTGTTTTATAAAATGTAAATTTGTCTCAAGCTTTGTTAAAGTGTTTCACACTTTGTAATTGTCCATTGCACTTCCCAGCCACCGTAGATTAAAGAGTTGGAATGATGTGGTGATTCATACTCATGTACAGTAGGTGGCGGTATGCACCTTAAGTTGTTTGCAATCCGCCAAAAACAAGAGAAGAAGAAGAAGAAGAGGAAGAGGAGGAAGAGGAAGAGGTATGTGATGTTTCTTGTGAAACAGAAGAGCTAAATAAATGCAACGACCTCCCAAGAAGAGCTCGCCTCTCTCCAGTCATTCCGATAAAGTGGGTTATTGACCCCGAGGCGTGTTGCTTCTGCCCTGGGAGACGACAGAGTCATCCCCCCCTGTTTCCTACGGTCTGGGAGCCGACAGGAAAGTTCAACATGTGCTTAAGATAAGAAATGCCTTTATACATCCACCATAGGGGAATTACAATTTGACGCAGCAGCACAAGGTAATGAAGTTATTAAATTAAACATTTCCATAAATATCTATACATCCAAAACAGAATATAATGTGTAGCCCGGGTGGAAATAGCATTGTTAGCTACGGACACCCGGGTGTGAATAGCATTGTTAGCTACGGACACCCGGGTGTAAATCACAGAGGCGAAGTCCTTCCACGACGCTGAAGTTGGCTTCCGATTCAGAGCATCCGATTCGGCAGTTAAGGGGAAAGTTAAGGGACATTTAATGTACAGCGCTGAGCGAACAATCCTCCGTGTTTGAACCTCTTCAATAGCTGCATAGCCGATTTATCACTGCGGTCAAGCCAGCCGTCTTTCACTTTTGCGTGGTCAAACCAGCCGCCCCTGTATTTCGAGTACGCGAATAGTTACAGGTTTACGGTAATGCAAAAAAACAACCCTGGGAAGCTGGACGTTTCGTATGTGCAGGATCACTTCCGGTGAGAATTTCAAAGTATAGGATGGCATGTGGTTCATTTATATTATTTGCGATTGAGGAACAGGGTAATTTATGAGAATAATGTTAGGATTTATTGCTTCATAAACTTGTTGCACAAATACTATGAACTACTTTTATTGTGTACTTTTTGAGTAATTTGAGTTCCAAAGTCCTCTCTGGAGAACAAGAATGAGCATTTTTGTCAACTTTGATGTGGGATAAAAAACATTTCTTCCATAAGTAGATTATGAAACTGCCATGTCTGTACTTAGTACTTCTAGGACTACTTGTACAAATAATATGAACTAATTTTACTGTGTACTTTTTGAGTAATTTGAGTTTCAAAGTCCCCTCCAGAGAACAAGAATGAGCATTTTTGTCAACTTTGCTGTGGGATAAAAAACATTTCCTCCATAAGTAGTTTATGAAACTGCCATGTCTGTACTTAGTACTTCTAGGACTACTTGCACAAATAATATGAACTACTTTTACTGTGTACTTTTTGAGTAATTTGAGTTCCAAAGTCCCCTCCAGAGAACAAGAATGATCATTTTTGTCAACTTTGCCAAATTTGTCAAACTTTGTCAAATTTTTGTCAAGTCCTAGAAGTACTAAGTACAAACATGGAAGTTTCATAATCTACTTATGGAGGAAATGTTTTTTATCCCACAGCAAAGTTGACAAAAATGCTCATTCTTGTTCTCCAGAGGACTTTGAAATTCAAATTACTCAAAAAGTACACAGTAAAAGTAGTTCATATTATTTGTGCAAGTAGTCCTAAGTACAGACATGGCAGTTTCATAATCTACTTATGGGAGAAATGTTTTTTATCCCACAGCAAAGTTGACAAAAATGATCATTCTTGTTCTCTGGAGGGGACTTTGAAACTCAAATTACTCAAAAAGTACACAGTAAAAGTAGTTCATATTATTTATGCAAGTAGTCCTAGAAGGACTAAGTACAAACATGGAGGTTTCATAATCTACTTATGGAGGAAATGTTTTTTATCCCACAGCAAAGTTGACAAAAATGCTCATTCTTGTTCTCTGGAGAGGACTTTGAAACTCAAATTACTCAAAAAGTACACGGTAAAAGTAGTTCATATTATTTGTGCAAGTAGTCCTAGAAGTACTAAGTACAGACATGGCAGTTTCATAAACTACTTATGGAGGAAATGTTTTTTATCCCACAGCAAAGTTGACAAAAATGCTCCTTTTTGTTCTCTGGAGAGGACTTTGAAACTCAAATTACTCAAAAAGTACACAGTAAAAGTAGTTCATAGTATTTGTGCAACAAGTTTATGAAGCAATAAGTCCTAACATTATTCTCATAAATTATCCTGTTCCTCAATCGCAAATAATATAAATGAACCACATGCCATCCTTTACTTTGAAATCCTCACCGGAAGTGTTCATTTTTTGTGATTTTCTGTACCTTTTTTTAAAGTGGTCGAATATATAATACTGCACATACGAAACGTCCAGCTTCCCAGGGTTGTTTTTATTGCATTACCGTAAACCTGTAACTAATCGCGCACTCGAAATAAAGGGGCGGCTGGTTTGACCACGCAAAAGTGAAAGACGGCTGGCTTGACCGCAGTGATTTATTTGGACTGGATTATCCCAGAGAGTCTAAAGATTCTTTATAACCCAGTTTGAGATTTGTGAAACCTTAATTCTATTTGTGAAAATTAAAAAAGGGAGATTTCAGTGCTTTTTTCTCATCTTCACCACATTAGACCAGGTCCTGATCTAAAACCACTATGCCTCGACTCATCAAAGCTGGACTGGATTATCCCAGAGGGTCTAAAGATTCTTGATAACACAGTTTCAGATTTGTGAAACCTTAATTCTATTTGTGAAAATACAAACAAGGGAGATGTCAGTGCTTTTTTTTTTTTTTTTACATGTAGACCACATTAGACCAGGTCCTGATCTGAAACCACTATACCTACACTCATCAAATCTGGACTGGATTATCCCAGAGATTCTAAAGATTCTTTATAACCCTGTTTGAGATTTGTGAGCATAAGCGGCCTCTGTGGCATATGCCGGAAGTACTTGCCACTGCCTGCAGATGCCACGAAATGCGCTTACTGTCTCTCAAAAGCTATCGGCTAACAGCTAAAGTCTAAACACAGCAGCTACAGTTATTAATCCAGTTCGGCTCTGGGTGAGTAACAGTTGATTTGTAATGCTCAGCTGACTTTTTTAGTTATTTATTACACCAGTTGTCTTTAAGACGGTTTGAGTTGTTGTGTTGGGGCTCTTTACCATAGATATGGGTTGCGTTCCAATAGTCCATTTAGCTTAGGAACCTTCCTAATGGAGTGAAATGACCCGGAAGTCCCTCAGTGGCAGCCATGATAAGTGCCGTTCCAATTCTGCAAATGAAAGGAAAGGAGGTTTCACACTTCCTTTATAACCTCCTTTAGCTTAGGAACCACTGGACCTCCCTTACCGAAAGGAGAGGAGAAAATGCTGCCCCACAATGCATTGCAGCCGCAGCATTTGCCGTCACTCAACAGTCGGCCGTTCACGGTAAAAGTAGTTCATATTATTTGTGAAAGTAGTCCTAGAAGTACTAAGTACAGACATGGCAGTTTCATAATCTACTTATGGAAGAAATGTTTTTTATCCCACAGCAAAGTTGACAAAAATGATCATTCTTGTTCTCTGGAGGGGACTTTGAAACTCAAATTACTCAAAAAGTACACAGTAAAAGTAGTTCATATTATTTGTGCAAGTAGTCCTATAAGTACTAAGTACAAATATGGCAGTTTCATAATCTACTTATGGAAGAAATGTTTTTTATCCCACATCAAAGTTGACAAATGCTCATTCTTGTTCTCCAGAGAGGACTTTGAAACTCAAATTACTCAAAAAGTACACAGTAAAAGTAGTTCATATTATTTGTACAAGTAGTCCTATAAGTACTAAGTACAGACATGGCAGTTTCATAAACTACTTATGGAGGAAATGTTTTTTATCCCACAGCAAAGTTGACAAAAATGCTCCTTGTTCTCTGGAGAGGACTTTGAAACTCAAATTACTCAAAAAGTACACAGTAAAAGTAGTTCATAGTATTTGTGCAACAAGTTTATGAAGCAATAAGTCCTAACATTATTCTCATAAATTATCCTGTTCCTCAATCGCAAATTATATAAATGAACCACATGCCATCCTTTACTTTGAAATCCTCACCGGAAGTGTTCATTTTTTGTGATTTTCTGTACCTTTTTTTAAAGTGGTCGAATATATAATACTGCACATACGAAACGTCCAGCTTCCCAGGGTTGTTTTTATTGCATTACCGTAAACCTGTAACTAATCGCGCACTCGAAATACAGGGGCGGCTGGTTTGACCACGCAAAAGTGAAAGACGGCTGGCTTGACCGCAGTGATTTATTTGGACTGGATTATCCCAGAGAGTCTAAAGATTCTTTATAACCCAGTTTGAGATTTGTGAAACCTTAATTCTATTTGTGAAAATTAAAAAAGGGAGATTTCAGTGCTTTTTTCTCATCTTCACCACATTAGACCAGGTCCTGATCTAAAACCACTATGCCTCGACTCATCAAATCTGGACTGGATTATCCCAGAGGGTCTAAAGATTCTTGATAACACAGTTTCAGATTTGTGAAACCTTAATTCTATTTGTGAAAATACAAACAAGGGAGATGTCAGTGCTTTTTTTTTTTACATGTAGACCAGGTCCTGATCTGAAACCACTATACCTACACTCATCAAATCTGGACTGGATTATCCCAGAGAGTCTAAAGATTCTTTATAACCCTGTTTGAGATTTGTGAGCATAAGCAGCCTCTGTGGCATATGCCGGAAGTACTTGCCACTGCCTGCAGATGCCACGAAATGCGCTTACTGTCTCTCAAAAGCTATCGGCTAACAGCTAAAGTCTAAACACAGCAGCTACAGTTATTAATCCAGTTCGGCTCTGGGTGAGTAACAGTTGATTTGTAATGCTTAGCTGACTTTGTTAGTTATTTATTACACCAGTTGTCTTTAAGACGGTTTGAGTTGTTGTGTTGGGGCTCTTTACCATAGATATGGGTTGCGTTCCAATAGTCCATTTAGCTTAGGAACCTTCCTAATGGAGTGAAATGACCCGGAAGTCCCTCAGTGGCAGCCATGATAAGTGCCGTTCCAATTCTGCAAATGAAAGGAAAGGAGGTTTCACACTTCCTTTATAACCTCCTTTAGCTTAGGAACCACTGGACCTCCCTTACCGAAAGGAGAGGAGAAAATGCTGCCCCACAATGCATTGCAGCCGCAGCATTTGCCGTCACTCAACAGTCGGCCGTTCACGGAAACAACCGATTATGACCGAGAAATGATATCATGAAAGTTACGGTGCTTATTAAGCATTTTAAAACGTAGGTGGTAACTTGCCAAAGTGCTTTTTTCTGAACGTTCATCAGTATTATAATCAAAAAGAGAAATATGAACGTTAGTTTTTACTGAAATGATCAAATAAAGTCAACATCTCAGTTTTTACTGAGCTGTGTGGGTTTTGTTCAACTTTTAAAAGATGTTTGAATGGTGATGTACACAGTGATAGGTGTTAAGGACTAACATTTATAATAAATACATTTGTATTGATTTTAAGATATTTTCATACAATCATACGTATTGGGATCATTTGTATTAATGTGGACCGGAGGGAGAGGGTGACGAGCATAAGTTTCACTTTCCTTTTTTATTTCAATTCCAACTTTGGTCATGAAGAATATGTTTCTCTGTCCCACGTTCATAAAGCAACAGCATCAGAGCACGGTGCAGAGTCTCTAGATGAGTCCGTGGTTCTTATTGAACATCCATGTTGTAGTCCGCTGTATAGAAAACTGTAGTTTCCATAGTTTCCCCACAGCAGCAGACGCACAGGCGCATCATAAACACGTCGGATAGTGAAAGTGCATTCGGATTCTCTAAAGCACCGCAGTCTCTTCTCCTAAGTCCTTTTGAATTCCCCTATCCACTATCCCTTAACCCCGTGACGTTTCACTCGGAGGTCAAGGAATAGGAGATAGGGTTAGAATTTAGGAGCTGATTTTTGGATTATCGGAATGCAACCCTGGTTTTAAATATATGGTAAGTAGCTTGTTAGCATCGCCATTCACCGTGACGTAGCATTTTTCCCATTGAAATTAATGGGGTTCTTCAGTTAGCAGCTAACGCTAAGCGACGGTTTAGCTCATTAGATAAATAGATATACTTTATTTAAATAATTTGTATCTTAAACTGGGAAATAATTGTGTTTTCAAGCATTACACGAGTTAAACATATGCGCAGCGCCCTTCCAAGACAATGGTAGGGGAAACACTGGGTTCAATTAAAATCAGTAGGCGAGGCTGTAATTTTCGCCGGCTGTTACGCTCATGAGCGAGGTGGAAAATAATAGTTTTATCACGCCAGAAAGCTGCTTTGTCGTTTATTGCACTTCAAACATTAAAACGGATCCAGAGTTCAGTGTTTCTGGACTTCCTCTATGAAGAAAGGACAGTAAAAGAAGAGCTCTGTGGCTTCAGGTTCGATCGCCATTCAAATTACAGAGCTGTTACACTTCTCAGTGTTTCCAACTTAAAATAAGTGTGTGTGTGTTCTTTTATTCTCATTCAGGTGGAGGAAATACCTTAATAATTTTCATTTCATTTCATTTCAAACCTTTATTTATACAGATAAAATCCCATTGAGATCATTGATCTCTTTTCCAAGGGAGACCTGCTCAAGTAGTTCCACATGAAACATAAAAACATAAATAGAACAACAAAAGGACATCATACAGCATCATTTACAAAATTATCCACATAAACAGGTACCAATAGCTTCCGATTGTGTAGCATCCAACCGAGCTTTAAAAACATTTAGTGGCACCAGATTGTTCAGTTTCCATTTAATTTGCAGACAGAGGAGCTGCGCATCTAAAAGCTGTCTTCCCTAAGACAGTCCTAGCAGTTGGCACATTTAATAAAACCAATTACTTTCTCAAACATTATTTATCCAGTACAGTACTTGAGTAAATGTACTTAGTTACTTCTCACCTCTGCTATGAACCTACAAAGTAGCTGTAGATTAGTTTTGTTGTGTCTGTCGGTTGTATTGAGTTGTCTTGGTTTGTTGATTATTTCAGAGACCCAGCCGGAGAAGGAGCACTGAGAGCAGCATGGACGAAAACAAAAAGACCCCTGGAGCTAAGGTCAGTGTGCACTTCATCACAATATATTCTTAATTCCAGCGTTTCCACCAGACGGGCGTCTTGCCGTCATTTGACGCCATTATTCAGCCCGGGAACGCCCTGAACTAGAGCCGAGGGCGTCCAAAAAAGTTTGTTTCGCTTGAAATGACAAAATGGACAAGGACATCCCTCTGTTGGAGGGGCAAATGAGTCTGGTGGGATTATTTTCACCGCCAGCAAAGCGTGTTCCTGTGACAGAAAGTGTACTGCCGGCGAGCCTTGGGGGTGCTAGTGGAGCACGCGCGTGAACTGCCAGCGCCGGAGCCTCGCAGCGGACCAGGGTTAGGTTGTATATTTCCTGACAGTAATAACAACAACAAAAACAGGCATCTTTTCCTCTTAAACGACACAAATACATTGTCATCTAATTTAGAGCTTAAGAAGCAGTCCTGAAGAACCATCATCGCAGGAAAATAAAAAAGACAAACATATTTTGTCGAGCAGATTGACTGTGACAAGGCAACCGGTAATTGTTTGAGCAACACATCCGAACCTTTGCAGGGGATGCCCACTGTGGGTGGCAGAACAGACCTGAATCCAGTAGTCTTCTCAGAATGACTAGAGATCTTCTCATAGTCCAAAACAGTTAACAGGAACAGCAGAATCCCGATATGGGCCATTTTCCAAGACCAGCACACAGTATCCGCGATGTTCCTGGAGCAAAATCAGCACAGCAGCAAAGGACAGGCGAAAACAGCAGCGGGGAAGCGCTCCGGTCCCTCCGCGGTATCCCCGAGGTGAAAGCAGGCCTCTGCAACAGCAGAACCAGGACAGGTGGAAAGCAGGCCCCAGTGGTGGTAAAATCCTCCTGCGTACAGCAGCACACGCCCGGTGGAAGCAGGCCAAGCCCGATGCGTGGATCCACTCCGTCTCTCCGCGACGACTCCGGGGTAAAAACCCAAGTTCTGCCCGCTGTGAAACGTTTCTGGTTTCCATAGCAACAACAACTGTCAACAGCGGAAACTCGCCTTCAAAATAAAAGCATGCCAAATTAGACTTAAGACCTACAACTGCAACGAAAGTAACAAACACAATGCAATATCCTTTTCAATTTCAAAGAACACAAATTGGGTTATTTACAGGTGTAAATGTGTGATAGAGGGTCGCTTTCATTGATGCGTTTTGCACCCCGGCCGTTGTTTTTATATTCCACAAGTGTGAAAAAAATTAAAATAAATATTTTTTTATTTAAAAATAAATAAATATATTTTGTATTTCTCGACCCACCTATCACATCTCTGTGCCCCACCAGTGGGACGTGCCCCACACTTTGAGAAATGCTGCATAAGACCAATCACTACCCTCTCAAATGGAAATATGTGTTTACATAAATGGTGGCCACACCGTTTGAGACCCACTGAGAACTTAGACTAAGTTAACTATCTAAACACTCACACACAGAGAGTCCTTTACCTCACCTGAGCTGAGGTTATCCCGAGCTTGAATGACACACAGAGACCAATCAAGGGCTGTGATTTATGATCTGTATGAAAGTGGCCATGTCGGCAGGCCACATCATGTGGACAGCCAGTCACCCTGTGTGAGGCAGGCCACTTAACAGGCCAGAAGGAGGCGAGATCAGAGCAAGGGAGCGAGGGATCATTGTCCACAAGTTAATCGATCGCAGATGGCGCCGTGGTCACGGACGAATAAAAAAAAAGTATTAAAAAAACCTAAATGGGTCGAGAAATATACTTGGGCGGCCGTTAATATACCTGGGTGGCCCGCTCAAGTATAGTCTGTGTGGGAAACCCTGGCACGGCTCAATTAAAAATTAAAGTCCAGGGTTTCCCACACATAGACTTTACTTGGGCCGCCCAGGTTTAACGGCCACCAAAGTATATTTCGCGACCCTTTTTTTTTTTATTTTATCCGTCCGCGAGCACGACGCCATCGGCAATCGATTTACTAGTGGACAATGATCCCTCGCTTGCTGTACCTGTTCACTCTGCTATCGCGTGGAGGGTCTGCTAACAAGCGACCAACAGAAAGGTTAATGTTAATGTTGTTGCACCTCACAAATGCCTAACACTGTTATCCCCAAATGAAAGATCACAACCTGTTTTGAAATATACAATATGAATGCACAATATGGTTAGATAGAGGTTAGAACGTTCTTTAATTGTCAGATCAAGTCTGAAATGTGACTTGCATCACAGCAGCTCCATGTGTAACATCAACATAGACAAATAAGACAAACGCAATACATGAGAAACAAACAACAAACACGTAACATAACAGCATGATCAGTGAGAGCTGTTAGCGTCTATCTCAGATCACAGCACGTTTATTTCTGACATGCGCATGAGCTGAGTTCCTCCCTAATGGATCCACCGCAGTACCAGGGCCCCATCTACTGACGTTAGTGTATTGTATACATTTTAGGAAGATTATATTATTAAAAAATAGGGGGGTGTCTCTTTAAACTTAACATCTAGCATTTCCAACTTGCTACATTAGCAGACCCTTCACGCGATGGCAGAGCAAACTGGTACAGGCAGGGCCCATAGTGATAGCCCTATAGTTTAAATCTACTACCCACAACATATGGAAATGTGTTAATATTTAAATAAATAATTGTATTTAGGAAGCTATCAATGTGATTTTAAGTGGGGGTCATCAAGTTAAATGCATCAATCTGGTGCTTTTTGAGGGGGAAATAAAGAGACTAGATCTATGGAAACACCTATATTAAACGGAACTGTATACATTTCAATTATCATAAAATCATGGCCATAACCAATAACATACCATTTCCAATATGAAAAAAACTTGTTTATTCATTTATTTTTGGTTCATTTATAGTTGTGAGTGTGTCTGTGCTCCTGAATCAGCCTCTCCTGTCTCCCTCCTCTCCCCCCTGCTCCTCTTTGAGGCAGCAGCAAAGACTAGTTTTAGCTCTCAACAAGTTTTTAAAGGTGTATCTTACCTTTTTTCACCTACTTTTTATTTATTTATTCATGCATATTTTACTAATCACTACCCTCTCAAATGGAAATATGTGTTTACATAAATGGTGACCAAACCGTTTGAGACCCACTGAAAACTTAGACTAAGTTGAATATCTAAACGCTCAACTGAGCTGAGGTTATCCCGAGCTTGAATGACGCCCAGAGACCAATCAACGGCTTTGATTTATGATCTATATGACATTGGCCATGTCGGCAGGCCACATCATGTGGACAGCCAGTCACCCTCTGTGAGGCAGGCCACTTAACAGGCCAGACCATCGGGAAATCCCCCGGTCCTCCCGATGGCCGGTCCGGGACAGGAGACGTAGAGCGAGGGATCATTGTCCACAAGTTAATCGGTCGCAGGTGGCGTCGTGGTCACTGACAAATAAAAAAAAAACGAAATGAAAAAAAAAAACAAAATAAATGGATCGAGAAATATACTTGGGCGGCTGTTAATATACCTGTTCCGCCCAAGTATATTCTATGTGTGGGAAACCCTGTAGTGGTTAGAATATTGCTGTATTACTGTATCAAATATAATACAAATATAATAAACACAAACAGTTGAAAAGTAGTATTTTGTTAACTCAAGGTTTATATTAAGTGAGTTTTTATTGTGTTAACTTGTGTGTTTATGCTTTTTAGATTGACTTTCTCTCTTTCTCTGTCGGTCTGTTCTAGAAACCAAAAGGAAGAGAGACACGTCACAGCTGTCAGCAATGTGACAAATCCTTTACAACATTTGGAAATTTAAAGCGCCACCTGTGTATTCACACAGGAGAAAAACCGTATAGCTGTGAAGAGTGTGGGAAAACCTTCCATCAATCAGGTGGTCTCAAAACACATCAATTTATTCACACTGGAGAAAAACCGTACAGCTGTGAAGAGTGTGGAGCAACTTTCAATACACCAAGTAATCTCAAAACACATCAACGTATTCATACTGGAGAAAAACCTTACAGCTGTGAAGAGTGTGGGAAAACTTTCACTAGATCAGATGCTCTAGAATCACATCACCGTATTCACACTGGAGAAAAACCGTACTGGTGTGAAGAGTGTGGGGCAACTTTCACTACACCAAGTAATCTCAAAACACATCAACGTATTCATACTGGAGAAAAACCTTACAGCTGTGAAGAGTGTGGGAAAACTTTCACTAGATCAGGTGATCTCAAGTCACATCAACGTATTCACAGGGGAGACAAACCGTACTGGTGTGAAGAGTGTGGGAAAACTTTCACTAAATCAGGTACTCTCAAGACACATGAACATATTCACAGGGGAGAAAAACCGTACTGGTGTGAAGAGTGTGGGAAAACTTTCACTACATCAGGTGCTCTCAAAAAACATCTTCGTGTTCACACAGGAGAAAAACCATAGTGGGTTTTAGAGTAGCAGTCACATTTAAGCTTATATTGCTTTTTCACAGTTTACAATAAACAATTCCCATCTATTGGCCATGTGTTGGGTAATCCTGTTTTCCCCATTACAGATCCCATCCCAACAGCGCCATCAGTTGATGTAACGTCAGAATTGACAGGCATAATGTTCACTGTTCCTTTAAGTTTCGTTTTCTGGCTGTCCTTCTGCTGACAGCACGCTGTTTCAAACAGCTGACATTATTGCAGCATTTAAATCCAAGCCATTGTCCAATACAGCTTATGTATTGTGAGACTGGCCGTTGAGCAGCCCAGACCAAGCAAGGAGGCAGAGGCAGAACGTCCAAAAATATAACCCGACGTGGGCATTTATTAAAATCATGTACACAAAGTTCACAGCCTCAATCCTGCTGTTCTCCTTGCACACATCCTGCAGCCACAAGGATCACACACACACCCAGTTACAAGGAAACAGCACCTAAATACACACATACTAACAAGACACAGGTGAGGGGGGAGGAGACAACACAGGACACCAGGTGCACACAATCATCAGCCACAGACAACATATTATTTGCACCCCGATTACTCTCAACCGCTGTCATCCTTACACCAGCATAACTACTCTCGGCGCTCTTGCAAACTCCCCTATCTATTCAGGCGGAGCCGAGGACCCGACCAGCACCTGCCAGACGACATTCCAATAAATACGGTTTAATCAGTTAAAAAATACTACCTCAATAATTAGTATAAATCATGTGCAAATATATAATGTCAACTGTACAATCACGCTAATAAAGTGCAATATTACCCGGCTCGAAGCCGTCAGTCCATAGTGACGAAGTTACCTTCGTCACATTTCCTTCCCCCTCTCCCCAGGAAGCACAGTGTCTTTACAGTCTCGGCTTCGGGACAACCAGTCAGCCACCCGGTTTCAACGCCGCCACCTCCAGCGGGGCCAGTGAAGCCGTTGTCAACCATGTCGTGTATGCCACTTATCCGGAAGCTGTTTTGTCCTGTTGTAATGCGTTGGTCTGCCTCTAGCACGACCCAGGTTCTGTCGACTCCTCGTGGGTCCGGGTCCACCTCCTCGGCCTGCAAACGCTGCTCCTCCTGCTTGTCTCTCGTCTCCTGCTGATTGTCTCTCGTCTCCTGCTGCCTCAACAGCCGTGGCCCCCTGGTCCGTTCCAGGCATAGCAACCCCCAGCCGCGGTTCCTCTCTTTGGTCTCTCTTCTTTCCTCTTGTAATTTTCACCTCCTTACTTGGTCAAATCCCACTTCTGACACCAATTGTGAGACTGGCCGTTGAGCGGCCCAGACCAAGCAAGGAGGCAGAGGCAGAACGTCCAAAAATATAACCCGACGTGGGCATTTATTAAAATCATGTACACAAAGTTCACAGCCTCAATCCTGCTGTTCTCCTTGCACACATCCTGCAGCCACAAGGATCACACACACACACCCAGTTAAAAGAAAACAGCACCTAAATACACACATACTAACAAGACACAGGTGAGGGGGGAGGAGACAACACAGGACACCAGGTGCACACAATCATCAGCTACAGACAACATATTATTTGCACCCCGATTACTCTCAACCGCTGTCATCCTTACACCAGCATAACTACTCTCGGCGCTCTCGCAAACTCCCCTATCTATTCAGGCGGAGCCGAGGACCCGACCAGCACCTGCCAGACGACCTTCGTCACATGTATCCAATATACAATCCAGTTTTAATGCTGCACATACCCGGCCGCTTTCCCAGCCTTGGCTCTCGGCGTCTCCTTTCGCTGTCTTGATGAGGGCAGGTGGTGACAATCTCCAGCTGATTGTGGCTTGTTGTCCAGCTGATCCAGGATGATGGTGCCGGTTGTGAAGAAATCCAATTGTTTGTCCGGTGAAAACGATCCTTAATCCAATGCGATATGTTTCTTATATTGTCCAGTTTCAATCATAGAGTAAGATTCTACTTAATGTAATGGCAATTTAAATGTTCCAGTGTCCTATATCTTTTTGCCATTACTTCACAGGAGGGTTTAGAGTAATCCTGAGGCAGACACAGACATATGAAGTTCCGGTCTTTTGCTGCAGTTTTAGAATGATGTTTTATTGCTTTACATACTAAGGTTTAACTTAGTACTTTTTTAATGCATGTAAGATATGCAACACTAAGCTGTCTGTGGCTCTTTTCTGCTGTAACGCTGCAAATGTCCCCTCTGTGGGACTAATAAAGGTATTCTGATTAAGTACAGTGTGTCAATAGTTGTAGTATGAGCATCTGTCTGGGCTGGCCGTCAGGTAGAATCTGTATGCTCTTCCTCCTGTGTCCTCTTCCTCTCTTTAAAGCCCATGAGCGAGTTTCACTGTTCATTAATCTGCTTCATGTATCTAGAACATATTTACCATGTTTTCAGTTTGATTCTATTGTCTTATTAAAATGATCAGACTACCAAAAATAAAATAGCCTTAGAAACAGACTCGCAACCCTGCATATTTGTTGTGTTATGCTTACACATGTCATTCCCTTATTTTCAAATACCACTGGTTGTGTAGTGATGTATTTGAGGTGTACTGTCCACATAGTAGACCTGAAGTCGTGCAGTCAATGTATGCGAAGTGTACAGGACATTGGTCTGTGATACTCAAAGCCTTTCTCGCCTACCTGTCTTCTTTCCATCAAAGATGGTGTGGCATATAGGGAGGTGCAATCTCCTGATGATATGGACTGTATTATAGTGGATCTCTGAGAGTGTGCATTAAGTGAAACCATTTAGCACACTTGGGGTCAGAATTTGGATTATATAAGCCTCTTTGCCAACTATGTGTATTTCCAGATTACACAATGAGCTTCCTATTAGATATGTAATTATAAAAACGTTTTTTTAATCAGCAGACACTTGGGTCTAAAGTGTGGTAATATTTATTTTTGGGAGAATAGTGATTCAAACTTACTTATGTCTGTAAACCTTACATCAATTTGACATCCAGTTAGAGAGATGTGTGGCAGTGTTGCTTTCCCTCTTTCTGTATGAAATATAAGTGTCTTATCTGGTTAATAAATACCTAAAGGAAAGCCTAGCTGCATAAGTTTACGAGGCAGAGTGGGTGGACAAGCATGTCCGACCACTCTGCTGGGGTGTGTTGTGCCAGAATTCTCCTCCTCAGATCTGATGGACATCTCATTATCGATCTCCTCCTCCTCTGAGATTGCAGACAGGATGAAGGCGCCTCCTGCTGGATGAACGCTGATATTTTAATAATCTGTTTTCCTGTGTGGAAATCTCAGAACAGCCTATCTGGCTTCACACACGACACACACACACGGAAACTTAACCAGTTAAAAATAACGACTAAATGATTACAGTCACTTTCAACAAAACATCTGCTTTCACCAAGTGTGAGGGAACCAAGATGGCTGATGGTGTGTGTCGTGGCTCGGTAGCTCCTGATTCAAACCACTGGCCTCGATTAAAACCTACAATATACAAGACTGTTGACGGCCTAGTTATTGTAGAGGATGAGTTACTCAACTTCCTGGCGGTTAAAATTAAAACTATGACCCAGGACGAGATAGTCCTTGTAGCCTCTAACACCTTTGAATCCGAATGGATCGAGACTTCTAAAAAGACGTTGTTTGAACTCTGTCCTGAAACCAAGCAGCGGTGTGTGACCTTTAAAGGCAACCATAAGGATGCAAACAATATCAAAAGCTGTCTAAAAGTACTAAATGAATGCGGTGAAAACATCCCCCGTTTTGTCTCCCACTACCTGGATGAGCTGCCGCCGGTTACGTTTAACAACCTGGATGTGTCCAACCTGCTGAGCAAGGTGGAGCGACTGCACAGCGAGGTTTGCGCATTAAGACACGTAGTGGAAGTTCAGGCAGATATCGGTCAGAACCTGCGTGCTGTGGCTGCGACCATGGACAGCAGAGTTGCTGCCGTAGAACGCCAGTTGGAGCCGAGTCATGGTGGAGGACTGGCTGTACCAAGTGACGCTGAAATTACCTGTGGGAGCGCTCAGGGTGATGGCCAGGATGGTGCGGTGTCGGTGAAGGATGCGAGCCCCCCCGGCTCTTCTACTGATGTACATCCCAACTGTGTTGACCCGCTCGCTGCGTCAGGGACCGTGAGTGCCTGTGTGAGCCCTGAAGGAACTGCGGTAAATTCGCAGGTATGGAGTCAAGTTGTGAAACAGGGCCGAGGTCGGAGGAATAGGGCCGAGGGCCAGTCTGCCTTATCTAAACAGCTTGTTGGGAAACCTGAACGGAGGATGCCTAAGCCTATTGTTGGCACTGCTGCACAAGGGAATATAAAAGTGATCCGTACGAAGTTGGTGAGTGTTTTTGCTACCAAATTCTCGCCAGACCTTGACGCTGAGACACTGTCCGAATATCTAACTGAACAACTCGGCCGTGATGTTAACTGTCACCGTATTGACACTGCGAGCAGCAGATATAGCTCGTTTAAAGTGTGTGCTGAGTGCAATGAAGTTGCGGAGATGTTTAACCCAGAACTCTGGCCTGAAGGCTCAGTTGTGAGGCGATACTATGAACCACGTAAAGCGGAGGTGATAGGGGCTAGCAGAGCTAGACCTTTTGCTGGTGCGAGGGTACTGAATGGGGCTACGGCTGAGCTGCTTAGCTAAACGTTATGCGGGTTGGATCATTTAACTGTCGCGGGCTGCGCCTGGGCAACAGCGCTGCTGATAGGATCCGACGTGTAGTGGTGGACAACTTGCTACAAAAATGTGACATTTTATGCTTGCAAGAAACTTTCTTACCTAAGCAGGACTTGGGAAAGTTGAACTCTCTTAATGACAATTTTCACGGGGCTGGTGAGTCCACTACGGACCTATCTCTGGGAATAGTGAGAGGAAGGATAGCAAGGGGCGTGGCTATCCTGTGGCACAAAAAGCTGGACGCTGTCATTAATGTCATCAGGCTTGAAGTTGACTGGTGTATTGCTGTACAGATCAAAATGAATAACAAGGAGTTTAGCATTCTCAATGTATATACACCATATGAGTCACAGCATAATGAAGATGAATACCTGAACAGACTTGCTTTTATACATTCTTTTATTGTTGATAATCATTCCTCCAGTGTTTATGTAGTGGGTGATATGAATGCTGACATATCAGACAAAAGGTCCTTGTTTGCTAAGCATATGCTACAGTTTTGTGATGATAACAATCTTATATTATCAAGCCAAATACTTCTGCCTACAGATAGCTATTCATATATAAGCGAGGCCTGGCATACAACTGCATGGCTTGACCATTGCATAAGCACTGCTAATGCCCATGACATTGTAAGATCAATTGAGATTGTGTATGAGGCATCAATGTCAGATCACATTCCTTTTATAATGTCACTAGATTGTGATAGTCTCCCTGAGATGTCTCAGGAGGCTAAACATGCCTGTACCACTAAAGTGGACTGGTCCAAGCTCACAAATGAGGATAGGCTATTGTACTATGGGAGAACTGATGTCCTATTGAGTGATGTATATCTACCCAAAGTGGCAACTCTGTGTGTTGATGTGGGTTGTAATGAAAGCTCTCACTGTGAAGACCTCTGTAACATGTATGATTGTATTGTGGGAGCTGTATGGGAGGCCAGTATACCGTGCTGTACCTACTCTAGGAAGAGACACAACGTCAAGCCAGGGTGGAATACACATGTGGCTGATCAATACGCTGAAGCCAAGAATGCTTTTGGGGCCTGGGTCCAGGCAGGAAGGCCCAGAGAGGGGCCTGTCCTGGATCTCAAAAAGCGTACACATGCTAGATATAAATATGCAGTTCGTTATGTCAACAAACACACAGAAACATTGAGAGCGGACTCGATGGCTGAAAAGCTCCTTCATAATGATGTGACTGGCTTCTGGAAGGAGGTGAGAGCTCTGAACAGGGCCAGTACGTCATTACCGTGTACCATAGAGGGAGTATCTGGAGCCGATAACATAGCCGAGTTGTGGAGGCAACATTACTCTACTATACTTAATTGTGTTAAAAGTGACCCCTACAAAGTTGGTAGTGTTGTGAAAAGTGACACAGTGGGAATCACAGCTAAAGAGGTTTATCGAGCAATTGAACAGCTAGCTGATAACAAAGCATGCGGCTCTGACCGAATCACTGCAGAGCACCTTAAACTGGCAATCCCGAAGGTTGCAGTTCTTCTTGCCATTTGTTTTACCGGCCTCATGACTCATGGTATGTTGCCAGACTCCATGTTGACGGTTACCTTGGTCCCTGTCATTAAGGACAAAGCGGGCAAGGTAGGGAGCTTGGATAACTATAGACCAATTGCTCTGGCCAGTGTGTTATCCAAAGTCCTGGAAAGAATTTTGTTGGATAGACTATGTTCTTATTTATGTACCTCAGATAACCAGTTTGGCTTCAAGGCTAAGCATGGTACTGAGCTATGCATCTATGCTTTGAAGGAAATGGTAGAAACATATAGAAGACAGAATTCCACTGTTCTGATTGGTTTCATTGATGCCTCTAAGGCTTTTGACCGAGTTAACCATCATAAACTGTTTTTAAAATTGAGACAAAGAGGTGTGCCTAACAGTATAATTAGGATCCTGGCTTATTGGTATGCCAACCAGAGCATGCGGATCAAATGGGGGAATGCAGTCTCGGCGCCATTTGGTGTTGGTAATGGAGTCCGCCGGGGGGGGCTCCTCTCACCACGCCTTTTTAATATCTATATGAATGATCTATCAGATGATTTAAGTGTCTGTAAAACAGGGTGTGTGATTGGTAATGTGATTGTAAACCATCTTATGTATGCCGATGATCTGGCAATTGTTTCTCCTAGCAGTGCTGGTTTTCAACAGTTGCTAAATGTTTGTTCTGATTACGGAGTCAAATTTGACGTTAAATACAATGCTAAGAAGAGCGCTGTAATGATCTGCAGAGCAAAAGGGGATAAGAACCTTTGTTTTCCAACATTCTATCTGTCAGGACAGGTGCTGTCTGTTTGCTGTAACACGAAGTATCTGGGACACATCATCACAGATGAAATGGCTGATGATGATGACATGTATAGACAGCGGCGTGTCTTATATATACAAGCCAACATGTTGGCTAGAAAATTCTCTTGGTGTTCAGATAAGGTTAAGGTGAACCTCTTTAGAGCGTATTGCACTCCTCTCTATACTGCCCCCTTGTGGGTCAAGTATAAGAAGGCGAGCCTCCGGAAGCTCCAGGTTGCATATAATGACTGTTTGCGTATACTGCTTAGAAAACCAAGGTGGTGCAGTGCAAGTGAAATGTTCTGTAATGCACGAGTCAACACGTTCCATGCTCTTTTGAGAGGTCTGATGTACAAATTCATCTGTCGATTGAATGTTTCTCATAACTCTGTCATTATGCTGCTTTCAAATCCGTGTCTCAGTGCTGTACGATACCAGTCACCTCTGTGGAAACATTGGTATGGCTGCCTTTTTTTAGTTTGTATTTGAGTGTTGTATGTTTTGTAATAATGGACCAAGAGTCTCTTTAAATAAAGATGATGATGATGATGATGATGATGATGATGATGATGATGATGATGATGATGATTATAAGGATCTTGGGCGGGGATGTTTTTTTAATTGAACAGAACGCTTAAAGCACCGTAAAGTAGTTTAATCAAGCACTCTTATGGATCCCCGGCTGAATTTAAATTCTATTAATTACACTTGATATAATATAATTTAAATTAGATTTCCCTAGCAACAGCCGTAATTAAGTAAAAAACAGTTTTTACTTAATTTCATTGTTCTGGCTTTTAATTGTGGTACACTTGACTGGTGTAATTTGTCATGGTTTTTGTATTGTGATCAAACTTTGGTTTACTTTTTGTTATATTAATAGCATTGTTACACTTTGGGCTGCATTATTGCATGAAAGGTACTATACAAATAAAGTTATTAATATAATTGGTATACATCAATATTGTTGATATTGTCAGATTTTCAAGTGCATTTTCATACATATTTTATTCAATCAGAAGATAAAGTCATGACATCTACATCTTATTTTGAGCGTGTGTTGTTTGTTTTTAAATCTAATTAAACACATATTGGGAGAAAAAAACACACACAAAAGTATCTTCATTATATCATTTTAATTTCTGATCTGAACAATTATCATAACATTCCAAAAGCATTGATATTATATACAGGCGAGGATTGTGGCGGCAGATCTTGGGTCCAAATACTGTTATAAGACAGATTCACTGCATATGTTAGAATACATATTTAATAATATAAAACACCACAAAATCCACAAATAAAAGTATAAACCGTGTCCAAAATATCCTGCATGATGATAAACAGTGTGCTCTCCCTTCAGGTGTACACACTCACAAAAAGAGTTTCCTGTTGGCCGATTAATGAATGAACTCTGTACGTTGACATTGAAAAGGCGTATGACTATGTTGAGGGAGGAATTACTGATCAAATTGAGTACAATGGGTTTTGGAGGGAGAATGTAAGGGCCTTTTTAACAGACAGGACATTTAGAGTGAAGGTTGGAGCAGATATTTCCAATTATTTAGAAATAGAAAATGGTATTCCCCAAGGGAGTGCAGTCAGTCCAATATTATTTAACATCATGATTAATGACATTTACATGCTTAGACACATGCATACAATCGGCTCTATATGCAGATGATGGGGCTATTTGGACGAGGGGAAGAAATGCCCGATAGACACGTATGGAGAATATAGCTAGAGCGATTACAAAAGTGGAGAGGTGGTCAAATAAAGGGATTCAAAATGTCAGACAGCAAGTCATGCTACATGGTATTTACAAATAAATACAAGATTGACAGCCAACAGCTAACACTATATGAACGTCCAATGACAAAGGTGAATGAGTTCAAATACCTAGGACTGTGGTTTGATAGCAAATATAAATGGAAAATGCATATTAATCAAGTGGAAACAAAATCCAAAAAAAGAATTAAATGTATTGCGAGTTGTAGCTGGATGCAACTGGGGCGCAGATAAACAAGCATTAATAGACATTTACAGATCAATTATGAGGTCCACAATAGACTATGGCTGTATAGTGTATGGAGCAGCAGCAAAAACATCGCTTTTAAAATTAAATAGAATTAAAAATTGATAGAATACAATATAAAGCATTGCGGCTGTGTATTGGAGCGATAAAGTCATCCCCTATCAATGCAGTTCTGATAGAAGCAGGAGAGACACCTCTGGAGACCAGAAGAGAGAAACGTGCTCTGTCATACTGGGTCAGACTACAAGGAAGTGGAGAGGAAAATATCACAAACAGAAAACTACAGGATTGCTGGGAATATGCAAAGTTCCAGGGGCGTGGCTTTGGCTGGACAAGTAAGGAAAGAACGAGGGCATATGGAGTGGAGACCATCACGTTTGCCAAAGCAACCCCATTTAGCCGTGTTCCCCCTGGCTTTCCCCAGAAGCTAAAATAGATGTGACGAGTATCATAGAAGGGAAAAAAAGAGTGGCAAATAAATGAAGTGGGAATTAAAACGAGTGTATCTGAACGAAAAGTACTACAATTACCTCAAAATGTACACAGATGGTTCTAGGAACAAGGAAGAGTGTGTTGGGGTTGGTATATACATCCCAGACTTTAAAGTATCGATCTCCAAAAGACCGTCTGATCAATTATCAGTGTATACAGCATAATTGCTTGCTGTAATAATAGGATTACAGTGGGCTGATTAGGTCAGACCAGATAAGGTGGTGATATGCACAGATTCATTGTCCATATTAAAAAGCATACAACAACTACCAGAGAAGGCATTCTCATAGAACTTAACCATAGCCTGTTAAGACTTCACAGACTTCACTTCACAGCGGCATAGATCTACAGTTCTGCTGGGTGCCTGCACATGAGAGGGTGAAAGGGAACGAGTGTGCTGATAAATTAGCAAAAAGTGCACTACAAAAGCAAATAACATTACCAGTTCAACTTGGTAAAGGAGAAGGAAAAGCAGTCATTAAGAAAAAAGGGATGGAGATCTGGCAGAAAAGGTGGGAGAAAGACCAGAAAGGCAAGGACTATCACAAAGTACAAAATACAATTACAATTAATATTTATAAAGAAAGAAACAGAAGGGAGGAAATCATGATGGCTAGACTCAGAATAAATCACACGGCTTTGAATAGTACTCTGTATATCATGGGGAAAAGTGACAGTAACAAGTGTGAGAACTGTGCAGTAAAAGAAGATGTTGTAGTGACCACTCATGAATACACTGGGGTTCATAATTCACACATGGAACTACAGTTGGGGTTTTGTTTCCACACGGACATGTTATGTGTTGTCTATGTTGTGTGTCCTCCTGGCTTCTCTCTCTTCTTCCCGGACTGCAACCGGACAACATGTCTTGTTCTGCTTCTAAATAAAGTACCCTTTTGTAGCCTACCATCATTGCACCGCCTCTGACTCCCTATCTCTCGGCACTACAATGTAGAACATATCTTGTTACATTGTGACATCTATAAAGCGGAAAGAGAACAATTAAAGGCTAAAGTTTGAGAGGCAGAGAGGGAATGGAGTGTGGTTGGTGTTTTGGGAACAAAAGGAGAGGGAGTAAGAGCTACCAAAAAGGCACTGTTTAAATTCTTGAGTGAAACTGGGGTAGGAAAAATTATTTAACATTAGGTCAGGAAAGAACATAGATTTGTATTTTTGTTTTATTTATTTCATGGTTTTATTGATTGATTTATTGGAATGATGTGGTGATTCATACTCATGTACAGTAGGTGGCGGTATGCACCTTTTAAGTTGTTTGCAATCCGCCAAAAACAAGAGAAGAAGAAGAAGAAGAAGAAGAAGAAGAAGAAGAATAGGTCTGTGATGTATCTTGTGAAACAGAAGAGCTAAATAAATGCAACGACCTCCCAAGAAGAGCTCGCCTCTCTCCAGTCATTCCGCTAAAGTGGGTTATTGAACCCGAAGCGTGTTGCTTCTGCCCTGGGAGACGACAGAGAGTCACCCCCCCCCCCCCCCCCCCCTGTTTCCTCGACTACGGTCTGGGAGCCGACAGGAAAGTTCTTAAGATAAGAAGTGCCTTTATACATCCACCATAGGGGAATTACAATTTGACGCAGCAGCACAAGGTCATGAAGTTATTAAATTAAATATTTCCATAAATATCTATACATCCAAAACAGAATCTAATGTGTAGCCCGGGTGTAAATAGCATTGTTAGCTACGGACACCCGGGTGTGAATAGCATTGTTAGCTACGGACACCCGGGTCTAAATCACAGAGGCGAAGTCCCTCCACGACGCTGAAGTTAACTTCCGATTCAGAGCATCCGATTCGGCAGTTAAGGGGAAAGTTAAGGGACATTTAATTTACAGCGCTGAGCGAACAATCCTCCGTGTTTGAACCTCTTCAATAGCTGCATAGCCGATTTATTTGGACTGGACTATCCCAGAGAGTCTAAAGATTCTTTATAACCCAATTTGAGATTTGTTAAACCATAATTCTATTTGTGAAAATTAAAAAAAAGGGAGATTTCAGTGCTTTTTTCGCATCTTCACCACATTAGACCAGGTCCTGATCTAAAACCACTATACCTAGATTCATCAAATCTGGACTGGATTATCCCAGAGGGTCTAAAGACTTTATAACACAGTTTCAGATTTGTGAAACCTTAATTCTATTTGTGAAAATACAAACAAGGGAGATGTCAGTGCTTTTTTTTTTTACATGTAGACCACATTAGACCAGGTCCTGATCTAAAACCACTAGACCTACACTCATCAAATCTGGACTGGAGTAATAAGTATTCCAAAATGTATTCACTTCCGATTTACGAAAGTAACTGTAATCAGATTAGTTGTTTTTCAAATGTAACGCGAGCTGAATACAGTTAGGCTACTTGATTTTTGTATTCTGATTACGTAACGCCGTTACATGTATTCCGTTACAACCCAACCCCGTGTACAGATCATCAGTCCTGTGTACAGATCAGTTCGATAAAGTCATGCCTAAACAGCGACTTTTACACGATACATAGGGGTTTAAATAGCAGCATTTGCCACGGAAGGCGAGTGGCAGCTTCCGTAAACCTTCTCTTACTCTGGCATCTTGTGGCAACTCCCGTTGAGCAGCGGCAGATGCCTCGGAAAGTTGTGGCATATGTGGCATATGCCGGAAGTACTTGCCACATATACCACAGAGTAGCGGCCTCTGTGGCATATGCCGGAAGTACTTGCCACTGCCTGCAGATGCCACGAAATGCGCTTGCTGTCTCTCCAGTAGGGCCTGGCTCATTTCGTGGCATCTGCAGGCAGTGGCAAGTACTTCCGGCATATGCCACAACTTGCCGAGGCATCTGCCGCTGCTCAATGGGAGTTGCCACAAGATGCCAGAGTAAGATAAGGTTTACTGTAGCTGCCACTCGCCTTCCGTGGCAAATGCTGCTATTTAAACCCGTACTTGGCGTGTAAAATGTCGCTGTTTAGGCATGACTTTATCGAACTGATCTGTACACAGGACTGATGTGATCTCTATTTTTCAAAAAGATTATACATTATCATTTCTATTCAATTTTACTTGGAGCATGGTTTGCTAAAATAAACAAACGTGCTATATTTATGATGAAATATTGGCGAGTGAGGGTTGCAACGCCCTTGGCAATTGTCGCTTCTTGAGGGGAGTTTCCACTGCTTGCTACGATAAACCAGGTGTATTATGACTAGTAAAGACAAATAATTAACAAATAAATATCTGTATTGACACAGCAACGTGTACACTGGTGTTATTAGACTTGGCTACAGACTTAGGGCAGCTGTAACTGATTGCAGTTGCCACTGCTAGTGAGATGCTAAGGTTTACTTTATAAATTAGGCAAATTACAGTTATATTTGCCCCATGCCTTCAGCAGCAGCAGGCCATTCACTTATGAAATGTCATCATTTCGACAATAAAGAAATGCTACATAAACGTTATCTTGCACGTTTTATCGAACCATCTCTGTTTCTAACTTTCAATATATTTTAAAAGAGATCTCTCTCTCATCTGCGTGCGGGGGCGGGGCCTCACAGAGATGCTGCTGCGCTGTGCACACAGTTCTGCCGGTAATGATTATATTAGGATACATTTTGTGAGGAAACTTTTCCACCAATAATTCCAATAAGTATTCCAAAATGTATTCACTTCAGATTTACGAAAGTAACTGTAATCAGATTAGTTGTTTTTCAAATGTAACGCGAGCTGAATACAGTTAGGCTACTTGATTTTTGTATTCTGATTACGTAACGCCGTTACATGTATTCCGTTACAACCCAACCCTGTGTACAGATCATCAGTCCTGTGTACAGATCAGTTCGATAAAGTCATGCCTAAACAGCGACTTTTACACGATACATAGGGGTTTAAATAGCAGCATTTGCCACGGAAGACGAGTGGCAGCTACCGTAAACCTTCTCTTACTCTGGCATCTTGTGGCAACTCCCGTTGAGCAGCGGCAGATGCCTCGGCAAGTTGTGGCATCTGTGGCATATGCCGGAAGTACTTGCCACATATACCACAGAGTAGCGGCCTCTGTGGCATATGCCGGAAGTACTTGCCACTGCCTGCAGATGCCACGAAATGCGCTTGCTGTCTCTCAAAAGCTATCGGCTAACAGCTAAAGTCTAAACTACAGCAGCTACAGTTATTAATCCAGTTCGGCTCTGGGTGAGTAACAGTTGATTTGTAATGCTCAGCTGACTTTGTTAGTTATTTATTACACCAGTTGTCTTTAAGACGGTTTGAGTTGTTGTGTTGGGGCTCTTTACCATAGATATGGGTTGCGTTCCAATAGTCCATTTAGCTTAGGAACCTTGATAACGGAGTGAAATGACCCGGAAGTCCCTCAGTGGCAGCCATGATAAGTGCCGTTACAATTCTCCAAATGAAAGGAAAGGAGGTTTCACACTTCCTTTATAACCTCCTTTAGCTTAGGAACCACTGGACCTCCCTTACCGAAAGGAGAGGAGAAAATGCTGCCCCACAATGCCTTGCAGCCGCAGCATTTGCCGTCACTCAACAGTCGGCCGTTCACGGAAACAACCGATTATGACCGAGAAATGATATCATGAAAGTTACGGTGCTTATTAAGCATTTTAAAACGTATGTGGTAAGTTGCCAAAGTGCTTTTTTCTGAACGTTCATCAGTATTATAATCAAAAAGAGAAATATGAACGTTAGTTTTTACTGAAATTATCAAATAAAGTCAACATCTCAGTCTTTACTGAGCTGTGTGGGGTTTGTTCAATTTTCAAAAGATGTTTGAATGGTGATGTACACAGTGATAGATGTTAAGGACTATCGTTTATAATAAATACATTTGTATTGATTTTAAGATATTTTCATACAATCATACGTATTGGGATCATTTGTATTAATGTGGACCGGAGGGAGAGGGTGACGAGCATAAGTTTCACTTTCCTTTTTTATTTCAATTCCAACTTTGGTCATGAAGAATATGTTTCTCTGTTGTCCACGTTCATAAAGCATAAAGCAACAGCATCAGAGCACGGTGCAGAGTCTCTAGATGAGTCCGTGGTTCTTATTGAACATCCATGTTGTAGTCCGCTGTATAGAAAACTGTAGTTTCCATAGTTTCCCCACAGCAGCAGACGCACAGGCGCATCATAAACACGTCGGATAGTGAAAGTGCATTCGGATTCTCTAAAGCACCGCAGTCTCTTCTCCTAAGTCCTTTTGAATTCTCCTATCCACTATCCCTTAACCCCGTGACGTTGCACTCAGAGGTCAAGGAATAGGAGATAGGGTTAGAACTTAGGAGCTGATTTTTGGATTATCGGAACGCAACCCTGGTTTTAAATATATGCTAACTAGCTTGTTAGCATCGCCATTCACCGTGACGTAGCATTTTTCCCATTGAAATGAATGGGGTTCTTCAGTTAGCAGCTAACGCTAAGCGACGGTTTAGCTCATTAGATAAATAGATATACTTTATTTAGATAATTTTTATCTTAAACTGGGAAATAATTGTGTTTTCAAGCATTACACGAGTTAAACATATGCGCAGCCCCCCTCCAAGACAACGGTAGGGGAAACACTGGGTTAAATTAAAATCAGTAGGCGAGGCTGTAATTTTCGCCGGCTGTTACGCTCATGAGCGAGGTGGAAAATAATAGTTTTATCACGCCAGAAAGCTGCTTTGTCGTTTATTGCACCTCAAACATTAAAACGGATCCAGAGTTCAGTGTTTCTGGACTTCCTCTATGAAGAAAGGACAGTAAAAGAAGAGCTCTGTGGCTTCAGGTTCGATCGCCATTCAAATTACAGAGCTGTTACACTTCTCAGTGTTTCCAACTTAAAATAAGTGTGTGTGTGTGTGTTCTTTTATTCTCATTCAGGTGGAGGAAATACCTTAATAATTACTTTCTCTAACATTATGTATCCCACAGTATACTCATAAGTTATATGCATACCGTTTAGTTTGAGTAAACGCTCCCTTTTTACCTTCAGCATATTGTTTTAGTACGGTAACTCTTCTTTATTACCGTTAGCATACTGGTTTCTGTTAGGTAACTCCTTTATGTTATAGGATGAATCCTCAGTGTATTGACTTGTTGTTTCTAGTCTCCTCCTGACTGACAGAGTCCTGGAGCTGTGAGTTTCTCCTTTTCAGTGAAGCAGCTTTATTACTGTCTCCTATTGTCGCAGACAAAGTAGCATTACATGGAAATACTCAAGTAAAGTAAAAGTACCTCTAAATAGTACTGAAGTACAGTACTTGAGTAAATGTACTTAGTTACTTCTCACCTCTGCTATGAACCTACAAAGTAGCTGTAGATTAGTTTTGTTGTGTCTGTCGGTTGGATTGAGTTGTCTTGTTTTGTTGATTATTTCAGAGACCCAGCCGGAGAAGGAGCACTGAGGGCAGCATGGACGAAAACAAAAAGACTCTTGGAGCTAAGGTCAGTGTGCACTTCATCACAATATATTCTTAATTCCAGCGTTTCCGCCAGGCGGGCGTCTTGCCGTCATTTGACGCCATTATTCAGCCCGGAACGCCCTGAACTCGAGCCGAGGGCGTCCAAAAAAGTTTGTTTAGCTTGAAATGACAAAATGGACAAGGACATCCCTCTGTTGGAGGGGCAAATGAGTCTGGTGGGATTCTTTTCACCGCCAGCAAAGCGTGTTCCTGTGACGGAAAGTGTACTGCCGGCGAGCCTTGGGGGTGCTAGTGGAGCACGCGCGTGAACTGCGAGCGCCGGAGCCTCGCAGCGGCAAAACTGAGGCTCTGTGGTGAACTGTGGTAACATAAAGAGCCGTTTGGGAGCCGAAAGAGCCAGCTCTTCTTAGTGAGCCGAGCCAAATGATCCGACTCACTAAAAAGAGCCGGAATTCCCATCACTAATACGTAAAGAGATAGTATCTATAAGGCATGCAGTGTTTCCCACAGATCTGAAATATACTTGGGGGGGAGGTTGAGGTTGAGGTTGACCTTTCTGTTGGTCGCTTGTTAGCAGACCAGAAGAGGTTGCAATATATTTTTTCTAGGTGGGGGGGAGAGAGAGAGAACTGTCAACTGGGGGGGGGGAGAGAGAGCACGGTCGTAAACTGTCAACGGGGGGGCGGGGCGCACGCTCGTGAACTGTTAGCACCGTGTTATGCATGCCCACTGCACCTCGCGGGAGTGTGCACAGCGTAAAGCCAAAACTCACAGACATTTCAATGATTTGTGCGGCAAAGTTGGGTTTGGAAACGGTATCATTTCCTTTTTGGCAGGCATGCATGACACCGGAGCCTCGCTGCGGGGAATCTTTGGTGCTGTTCCGAGTTTGTTCTAATCCGTCAAAATTACGGACTGCTTTCAAATTTCTCCGTCATTGTTTAAAAAAAATCCGTCATAGACGGAAAATATTCGGTTAACGCGACCTCTGTAGCAGACCCTTCACGCGATGGCAGAGCGAACAGGTACAGCAAGCGAGGGCCCATAATGATAGCCCTATAGTTTAAATCTACTACCCACACATGAACATATGGAAATGGGTTACTATTTAAAAAAAAAAATGTATTTAGGAACCTATCCATGTGATTTTTAGTGGGGGTCGACCTCAAATCCTCTAGGGGGGTCCAGGGGCATGCCCCCCGGTAAGATTTTATTTTTTATTTGAGTTAAATGCATCAATAATCACATACCATTTCCAATATGAAAAAAACACTGAAACTTGTTTATTAATTTATTTTTGGTTCATTTATAGTTGTGAGTGTGTCTGTGCTCCTGAATCAGCCTCTCCTGTCTCCCTCCTCTCCCCCCTGCTCCTCTTTGAGGCAGCAGCAAAGACTAGTTTTCTCTCAACAAGTTTTAAAAGTGTATCTTACCTTTTTTCACCTAGTTAACTCTTTATTTATTTATTCATGCATATTTTACTAATCACATTACATTTCATTTAGCTGTCGCTTTTATCCAAAGCGACTCATAATGACCGATTACAGGGACATTCTCCCTGGAGTAACTAAGGGCTAAGTGCCTTACTCAAGGGCACACTAGTGGTGGTGTTCCTGGCGGGATTTTAACTCGCAGCCTTCCGATCTTCAGCCCACCTCACTATCCATTAGACCAATCACTACCCTCTCAAATGGAAATATGTGTTTACATAAATGGTGGCCACACCGTTTGAGACCCACTGAGAACTTCGACTAAGTTAACTATCTAAACACTCACACACAGAGAGTCCTTTACCTCACCTGAGCTGAGGTTATCCCGAGCTTGAATGACACACAGAGACCAATCAAGGGCTGTGATTTATGATCTGTATGACAGTGGCCATGTCGGCAGGCCACATCATGTGGACAGCCAGTCACCCTGTGTGAGGCAGGCCACTTAACAGGCCAGAAGGAGGCGAGATCAGAGCAAGGGAGCGAGGGATCATTGTCCACAAGTTAATCGATCGCAGATGGCGCCGTGGTCACGGACGAATTAAAAAAAAAGTGTTAAAAAAAACAAAAAACCTAAATGGGTTGAGAAATATACTTGGGCGGCCGTTAATATACCTGGGTAGCCCGCTCAAGTATAGTCTGTGTGGGAAACCCTGGCACGGCTCAATTAAAAATTAAAGTCCAGGGTTTCCCACACATAGACTTTACTTGGGCCGCCCAGGTTTAACGGCCACCAAAGTATATTTCGCGACCCTTTTTTTTTTTTTATCCGTCCGCGAGCACGACGCCATCGGCAATCGATTTACTAGTGGACAATGATCCCTCGCTTGCTGTACCTGTTCACTCTGCTATCGCGTGGAGGGTCTGCTAACAAGCGACCAACAGAAAGGTTAATGTTAATGTTGTTGCACCTCACAAATGCCTAACACTGTTATCCCCAAATGAAAGATCACAACCTGTTTTGAAATATACAATATGAATGCACAATATGGTTAGATAGAGGTTAGAACGTTCTTTAATTGTCAGATCAAGTCTGAAATGTGACTTGCATCACAGCAGCTCCATGTGTAACATCAACATAGACAAATAAGACAAACGCAATACATGAGAAATAAACAACAAACACGTAACATAACAGCATGATCAGTGAGAGCTGTTAGCGTCTATCTCAGATCACAGCACGTTTATTTCTGACATGCGCATGAGCTGAGTTCCTCCCTAATGGATCCACCGCAGTGCCAGGGCGCCATCTACTGACGTTACAGAGTATTGTATACATTTTAGGAAGATTATATTATTAAAAAATGTGGGGGTGTCTCTTTAAACTTAACATCTAGCATTTCCAACCTGCTACATTAGCAGACCCTTCACGCGATGGCAGAGCAAACTGGTACAGGCAGGGCCCATAGTGATAGCCCTATAGTTTAAATCTACTACCCACAACATATGGAAATGTCTTAATATTTAAATAAATAATTGTATTTAGGAAGCTATCAATGTGATTTTAAGTGGGGGTCGTCCTCAAATCTTCTAGGGGGGTCCGGGGTCATGCTCCACCGGTAAGATTTTTTTTTTTTGTGGAGTTAAATGCATCAATCTGGTGCTTTTTGAGGGGGAAATAAAGAGACTAGATCTATGGAAACACCTATATTAAACGGAACTGTATACATTTCAATTATCATAAAATCATGGCCATAACCAATAACATACCATTTCCAATATGAAAAAAACTAGTTTATTAATTTATTTTTGGTTCATTTATAGTTGTGAGTGTGTCTGTGCTCCTGAATCAGCCTCTCCTGTCTCCCTCCTCTCCCCCCTGCTCCTCTTTGAGGCAGCAGCAAAGACTAGTTTTAGCTCTCAACAAGTTTTTAAAGGTGTATCTTACCTTTTTTCACCTAGTTAACTTTTTATTTATTTATTCATGCATATTTTACTAATCACTACCCTCTCAAATGGAAATATGTGTTTACATAAATGGTGACCAAACCGTTTGAGACCCACTGAGAACTTATGGCGCATTTCCACTGCAGCGGGTAGCCCCGTTTAAGCGTCCTGGACCGTCCTCAAGCGGCCAGGCTAGTTTTTGGTGGCATTTCCATATAGCCTAGTACCGGCTAGCGGGTACTTTTTCTCTCTTTTTCCGGCCCCATAAAATCGTGGTTCTATCAGACCAGGCCAGGGCTGTGACGTCAACACTCGACTGCTGATTGGTCAGAGAGAATCGTCACAAGATCGCGCGCGAGATCATCCCTCGCGTCACATATATATCAAGAAGCAAGCTTGCAGCATTTTGTAAACGGAGGAGCTACAAAAATGGCAACGTCGAAGAAAAGCACACCGTGGTCGACCGAGGAGGTGACGACGTTCCTACATCTCATTGGGGATGATAAAATCCAGCGGGAGCTCGACGGAACAACGCGAAATGTGAAAGTGTTCCAGGATGTCTCTGCACAGATGTCCGAGCGCGGATTTTCCTGCGATGTAGGGAAAACGGAACGGCTTTACTGGAGTCCCTGCAAGGTACGCTCACTTCTAACAAAGAAGTCTATTTTATCCTTACATTAATGTTCGACAACCCGTGCTTTTATGGAGCCCCAAAGAGCTACATAGCTAGCTAAGGCAGATAGCCTAGGCAGATAGCCTTAGCTAGAGCTATTGTTTGCTAACACCATATGTGCCATTGTTTACGTTCAGTTTTTCTTTTCTATAGTTGTTGTTGCTATTTAGTATTGTGCTGCAGTAGTTTGTGGAATTAACAAGTCATTTTGCTGTTCTAGATGATTACATTGGGACTCGTGAGGAGGAACATTCCCGAACAACGGGTGATGGCAGTGTTCCGTCCACATCGTCATCGAATCCAGAACGGACCCCAGCCGAAGAATCGACACCGACTCAACCACCAACACCGAGTGCCATCACGACACCACAGCGTGTGGTTCTAGGTAAGAAATAGAAATGGCAAAACGACTGGAATTGTGTTTTTGTTTTTTTAAACCGTGGATCATCCATCGTCAGTAATTCAAATAAGCTATATCACTGTGTGGAAATGCTCTGTTACAAGTAAAGTCTTAGCTAGTAAGCAGCTAGTACAGTTGTGTGTGACATCCTATCATATACATATATTTATATTCATTATCAACAGGCTGGACATAATGTAATTCACTTTCACAATCATTGTAAACATCTAGGGCCAGAACTTTCTTTAGTTCACCTTACTGTTGTTCTGTTTATACATGTTATTCTTATATCCTTGTGTGACCTGTACCTGTCCTGTGTGTTTTCCTTATTGCTAATTATTATCTTATTGTCACCCAGGCAAGAGGAAACGAGGAGGAGAGGATCGGGCCCAGCAGGAACGACACCATGACTGACTGGGCAGCCGACGTGGCCCGTCTCCTCCCTGATACTTCAAAAAACCTTAATAGTTATTGTACATATTATATATTTTTTATCTAGTTAATTTTTAAATGCAACATTTGTACTTCCTTGTTTATTTATTTTCTTTAAAATGTTCATTTTATATTTACAATTCCATGTATATTTATGCTGGCTGCAATACAGTTTTACATTTTTTATTTGTATTGTTTAATGGCATGCCTTTTTGATACAACATTTGTATTTTTATACTGCCATCAATAAAGTACTTCTTTGACTTATCTTATTTCTTGTTGATAATGAATGGCACCCAACATAAAAAAATCATAAACATACATGAATTTATAAAGCAATAACAAACACCATCAGTTAGGAAAAAGACCCTTACTTTTAAGAGATTTAAAGCAAGAAATTGAGTTTTCTAGCTTGAGGTCCTACTCTAAAACATTATTACATGTTTATTTTGTAATGGTATTAAGAATACATAATAAATACATAATACATGTAGAAATTGCTCAATTGTAATACCCTCCTTCTACTAGACTCAAACAACACATTCCTTATATATTTCAAAGACGAGAGAACAAAATAAACCTATAACCCATTCAAGCAAGCTTTTAACATGTCTAGAAGAAAGATTGAGGTTATATTTAATATATTATATGTTGTGGATACTTTAGTCTCCATCCATGTTTACAATTGTCCACACTATTTTACACTTGCATTTATGAATATAGTTTTGCTGTGCTTTACACTTTAGTATTTATGTTTATAGTTAGCTTTGATATTTGCTTAATTGATTAGAAAGATTTTCTTTTCATGATCTGATATTTCCTCAAATGTTATTATGGGGCAATACTTACTGGTGCTTGAATTTCAAATATTCAATTCAGATAATATTTGTTTAAAACATTTTACAAACACATGTATATTGAGAAAAAAAAAGGATTTATTTATGTTCAATACAATGAATACAATACAATGCTTGCTGTGATCACTTTCCTTCTTGCTGTGATAACAAGCCACACACCAAGAAACAAGAAAACGATCGCTTCCACATCCTCCATTGTTGTGTGTGTTTTGTGAGTTGTGTCGCATTGAAGATGACGCCACTGCAGTTTTACCCAGCGTCGCTCCGACCAAAAAGCTGATCGCCCCGCCTACACTGCGTTGCTACCCCAGGTCCTAAACTGTAATGGAAATGCGCCACGGCCTCGGCCGGCCAGCGAGGCAGCCCGAGGCCTGAGCGAGGACGCTTAGGGACGCTTAAACGGGGCTACCCCGTTGCAGTGGAAATGCGCCATTAGACTAAGTTGAATATCTAAACGCTCAACTGAGCTGAGGTTATCCCGAGCTTGAATGACGCGCAGAGACCAATCAACGGCTTTGATTTATGATCTATATGACATTGGCCATGTCGGCAGGCCACATCATGTGTACAGCCAGTCACCCTGTCTGAGGCAGGCCACTTAACAGGCCAGACCATCGGGAAATCCCCCGGTCCTCCCGATGGCCGGTCCGGGACAGGAGACGTAGAGCGAGGGATCATTGTCCACAAGATAATCGGTCGCAGATGGCGTCGTGGTCACTGACAAATAAAAAAAAAAAAAATGAAAAAAAAAATCAAAATAAATGGATCGAGAAATATACTTGGGCGGCTGTTAATATACCTGTTCCGCCCAAGTATAGTCTATGTGTGGGAAACCCTGTAGTGGTTAGAATATTGCTGTATTACTGTATCAAATATAATACAAATATAATAAACACAAACAGTTGAAAAGTAGTATTTTGTTAACTCAAGGTTTATATTAAGTGAGTTTTTATTGTGTTAACTTGTGTGTTTATGCTTTTTAGATTGACTTTCTCTCTTTCTCTGTCGGTCTGTTCTAGAAACCAAAAGGAAGAGAGACACGTCACAGCTGTCAGCAATGTGACAAATCCTTTACAACATTTGGAAATTTAAAGCGCCACCTGTGTATTCACACAGGAGAAAAACCGTATAGCTGTGAAGAGTGTGGGAAAACCTTCCATCAATCAGGTGGTCTCAAAACACATCAACGTATTCACACTGGAGAAAAACCGTACAGCTGTGAAGAGTGTGGAGCAACTTTCAATACACCAAGTAATCTCAAAACACATCAACGTATTCATACTGGAGAAAAACCGTACAGCTGTGAAGAGTGTGGGGCAACTTTCACTAGAGCAGATGCTCTAGAATCACATCACCGTATTCACACTGGAGAAAAACCGTACTGGTGTGAAGAGTGTGGGGCAACTTTCACTACACCAAGTAATCTCAAAACACATCAACGTATTCATACTGGAGAAAAACCTTATAGCTGTGAAGAGTGTGGGAAAACTTTCACTAGATCAGGTGATCTCAAGTCACATCAACGTATTCACAGGGGAGAAAAACCGTACTGGTGTGAAGAGTGTGGGAAAACTTTCACTAAATCAGGTACTCTCAAGACACATGAACATATTCACAGGGGAGAAAAACCGTACTGGGGTGAAGAGTGTGGGAAAACTTTCACTACATCAGGTGCTCTCAAAAAACATCTTCGTATTCACACAGGAGAAAAACCATAGTGGGTTTTAGAGTAGCAGTCACATTTAAGCTTATATTGTTTTTTCACAGTTTACAATAAACAATTCCCATCTATTGGACATGTGTTGGGTAATCCTTTTTTCCCCATTACAGATCCCATCCCAACAGCGCCATCAGTTGATGTAACGTCAGAATTGACAGGCATAATGTTCACTGTTCCTTTAAGTTTCGTTTTCTGGCTGTCCTTCTGCTGACAGCACGCTGTTTCAAACAGCTGACATTATTGCAGCATTTAAATCCAAGCCATTGTCCAATACAGCTTATGTATTGTGAGACTGGCCGTTGAGCAGCCCAGACCAAGCAAGGAGGCAGAGGCAGAACGTCCAAAAATATAACCCGACGTGGGCATTTATTAAAATCATGTACACAAAGTTCACAGCCTCAATCCTGCTGTTCTCCTTGCACACATCCTGCAGCCACAAGGATCACACACACACCCAGTTACAAGGAAACAGCACCTAAATACACACATACTAACAAGACACAGGTGAGGGGGGAGGAGACGACACAGGACACCAGGTGCACACAATCATCAGCCACAGACAACATATTATTTGCACCCCGATTACTCTCAACTGCTGTCATCCTTACACCAGCATAACTACTCTCGGCGCTCTCGCAAACTCCCCTATCTATTCAGGCGGAGCCGAGGACCCGACCAGCACCTGCCAGACGACATTCCAATAAATACGGTTTAATCAGTTAAAAAATACTACCTCAATAATTAGTATAAATCATGTGCAAATATATAATGTCAACTGTACAATCACGCTAATAAAGTGCAATATTACCCGGCTCGAAGCCGTCAGTCCATAGTGACGAAGTTACCTTCGTCACATTTCCTTCCCCCTCTCCCCAGGAAGCACAGTGTCTTTACAGTCTCGGCTTCGGGACAACCAGTCAGCCACCCGGTTTCAACGCCGCCACCTCCAGCGGGGCCAGTGAAGCCGTTGTCAACCATGTCGTGTATGCCACTTATCCGGAAGCTGTTTTGTCCTGTTGTAATGCGTTGGTCTGCCTCTAGCACGACCCAGGTTCTGTCGACTCCTCGTGGGTCCGGGTCCACCTCCTCGGCCTGCAAACGCTGCTCCTCCTGCTTGTCTCTCGTCTCCTGCTGATTGTCTCTCGTCTCCTGCTGCCTCAACAGCCGTGGCCCCCTGGTCCGTTCCAGGCATAGCAACCCCCAGCCGCGGTTCCTCTCTTTGGTCCCTCTTCTTTCCTCTCGTAATTTTCACCTCCTTACTTGGTCAAATCCCACTTCTGACACCAATTGTGAGACTGGCCGTTGAGCGGCCCAGACCAAGCAAGGAGGCAGAGGCAGAACGTCCAAAAATATAACCCGACGTGGGCATTTATTAAAATCATGTACACAAAGTTCACAGCCTCAATCCTGCTGTTCTCCTTGCACACATCCTGCAGCCACAAGGATCACACACACACCCAGTTACAAGGAAACAGCACCTAAATACACACATACTAACAAGACACAGGTGAGGGGGGAGGAGACAACACAGGACACCAGGTGCACACAATCATCAGCCACAGACAACATATTATTTGCACCCCGATTACTCTCAACCGCTGTCATCCTTACACCAGCATAACTACTCTCGGCGCTCTCGCAAACTCCCCTATCTATTCAGGCGGAGCCGAGGACCCGACCAGCACCTGCCAGACGACCTTCGTCACATGTATCCAATATACAATCCAGTTTTAATGCTGCACATACCCGGCCGCTTTCCCAGCCTTGGCTCTCGGCGTCTCCTTTCGCTGTCTTGATGAGGGCAGGTGGTGACAATCTCCAGCTGATTGTGGCTTGTTGTCCAGCTGATCCAGGATGATGGTGTCAGTTGTGAAGTAATCCAATTGTTTGTCCGGTGAAAACGATCCTTAATCCAATGCGATATGTTTCTTATATTGTCCAGTTTCAATCATAGAGTAAGATTCTACTTAATGTAATGGCAATTTAAATGTTCCAGTGTCCTATATCTTTTTGCCATTACTTCACAGGAGGGTTTAGAGTGATCCTGAGGCAGACACAGACATAAGAAGTTACGGTCTTTTGCTGCAGTTTTAGAATGATGTTTTATTGCTTTACATACTAAGGTTTAACTTAGTACTTTTTTAATGCATGTAAGATATGCAACACTAAGCTGTCTGTGGCTCTTTTCTGCTGTAACGCTGCAAATGTCCCCTCTGTGGGACTAATAAAGGTATTCTGATTAAGTACAGTGTGTCAATAGTTGTAGTATGAGCATCTGTCTGGGCTGGCCGTCAGGTAGAATCTGTATGCTCTTCCTCCTGTGTCCTCTTCCTCTCTTTAAAGCCCATGAGCGAGTTTCACTGTTCATTAATCTGCTTCATGTATCTAGAACATATTTACCATGTTTTCAGTTTGATTCTATTGTCTTGTTAAAATGATCAGACTACCAAAAATAAAATAGCCTTAGAAACAGACTCGCAACCCTGCATATTTGTTGTGTTATGCTTACACATGTCATTCCCTTATTTTAAAATACCACAGGTTGTGTAGTGATGTATTTGAGGTGTACTGTCCACATAGTAGACCTGAAGTCGTGCAGTCAATGTGTGTGAAGTGTACAGGACATTGGTCTGTGAGACTCAAAAAAGCCTTTCTCGCCTACCTGTCTTCTTTCCATCAAAGATGGTGTGGCATATAGGGAGGTGCAATCTCCTGATGATATAGACTGTATTATAGTGGATCTCTGAGAGTGTGCATTAAGTGAAACCATTTAGCACACTTGGGGTCAGAATTTGGATTATATAAGCCTCTTTGCCAACTATGTGTATTTCCAGATTACACAATGAGCTTCCTATTAAATATGTAATTATAAAAACGTTTTTTTTAATCAGACACTTGGGTCTAAAGTGTGGTAATATTTATTTTTGGGAGAATAGTGATTCAAATGTACTTCTCATGTCTGTAAACCTTACATCACTTTGACATCCAGTTAGAGAGATGTGTGGCAGTGTTGCTTTCCCTCTTTCTGTGTGAAATATAAGTGTCTTATCTGGTTAATAAATACCTAATGGAAAGCCTAGCTGCATAAGTTTACGAGGCAGAGTGGGTGGACAAGCATGTCCGACCACTCTGCTGGGGTGTGTTGTGCCAGAATTCCTCCTCAGATCTGATGGACATCTCATTATCGATCTCCTCCTCCTCTGAGATTGCAGACAGGATGAAGGCGCCTCCTGCTGGATGAATGCTGATATTTTAATAATCTGTTTTCCTGTGTGGAAATCTCAGAACAGCCTATCTGGCTTCACACACGACACACACACACGTAAACTTAACCAGTTAAAAATAACGACTAAATGATTATAAGGATCTTGGGTGGGGATGTTTTTTTAATTTAACAGAACATTTAATGCACCATCATAAAATAGTTTAATCAAGCACTCTTATGGATCCCCGGCTGAATTTAAATGCTATTAATTACACTTGATATAATATAATTTAAATTAGATTTCCCTAGCAACAGCCGTAATTAAGTAAAAAATAGTTATTTCATTGTTCTGGCTTTTAATTGTGGTACACTTGACTGGTGTAATTTGTCATGGTTTTTGTATTGTGATCAAACTTTGTTTTACTTTTTGTTATATTAATATCATTGTTACACTTTGGGCTGCATTATTGCATGAAAGGTACTATACAAATAAAGTTATTAATATAATTGGTATACATCAATATTGTTGATATTGTCAGATTTTCAAGTGCATTTTCATACATATTTTATTCAATCAGAAGATAAAGTCATGACATCTACATCTTATTTTGAGCGTGTGTTGTTTGTTTGTAAATCTAATTAAACACATATTCATTGCATATGTTAGAATACATATTTAATAATATAAAACACCACAAAATCCACAAATAAAAGTATAAACCGTGTCGAAAATATCCTGCATGATGATAAACAGTGTGCTCTCCCTTCAGGTGTACACACTCACAAAAAGAGTTTCCTGTTGGCCGATTAATGAAGGAACTCTGTATGTTGACATTGAAAAGGCGTATGACTATGTGGAGGGAGGGATTACTGATCAAATTGAGTAGAATGAGTTTTGGAGGGAGAATGTACAATTGGGTAAGAGCCTTTTTAACAGACAGGACATTTAGAGTGAAGGTTGGAACAGATATTTCTAATTATTTAGAAATAGAAAATGGTATTCCCCAAGGGAGTGCAGTCAGTCCAATATTATTTAACATCATGATTAATGACATTTACATGCTTAGACACATGCATCCAATCGGCTCTATATTTGGATGAGGGGAAGAAATGCCCGATACGTATGGAGAATATAGCTAGAGCGATTACAAAAGTGGAGAGGTGGTCATATAACGGGATTCAAAATGTCAGACAGCAAGTCATGCTACATGGTATTTACAAATAAATACAAGATTGATGGCCAACAGCTAACACTATATGAACGTCCAATGACAAAGGTGAATGAGTTCAAATACCTACCATATAAATGGAAAATGCATATTAATCAAGTGGAAACAAAATGCAAAAAAGTATTAAATGTATTGCGAGTTGTAGCTAGATGCAACTGGGGCGCAGTTAAACAAGCATTAATAGACATTTACAGATCAATTATGAGGTCCACAATAGACTATGGTTGTATAGTGTATGGAGCAGCAGCAAAAACATTGCTTTTAAAATTAAATAGAATTAAAAATTGATAGAATACAATATAAAGCATTGCGGCTGTGTATTGGAGCGATAAAGTCATCCCCTATCAATGCAGTTCTGATAGAAGCAGGAGAGACACCTCTGGAGATCAGAAGAGAGAAACGTGCTCTGTCATACTGGGTCCGACTACAAGGAAGTGGAGAGGAAAATATCACAAACAGAAAACTACAGGATTGCTGGAATATGCAAAGTTCCAGGGGCGTGGGTTTGGCTGGACGAGTAAGGAAAGAACAAGGGCATATGGAGTGGAGACCATCACGTTTGCCAAAGCAACCCCATTTAGCAGTGTTCCCCCTGGCTTTCCCCAGAAGCTAAATAGATGTGACGAGTATCATAGAAGGGGAAAAAAGAGTGGCAAATAAATGAAGTGGGAATTAAAACGAGTGTATCTGAACGAAAAGTACTACAATTACCTCAAAATGTACACAGATGGTTCTAAGAACAAGGAAGAGTGTGTTGGGGTTGGTATATACATCCCAGACTTTAAAGTATCGATCTCCAAAAGACCGTCTGATCAATTATCAGTGTATACAGCAGAAATGCTGGCTGTAATAATAAGATTACAGTGGGCTGATGAGGTCAGACCAGATAGGGTGGTGATATGCACAGATTCATTGTCCATATTAAAAAGCATACAGTCAACAACTACCAGAGAAGACATTCTCATAGAACTTAACCATAGCCTGTTAAGACTTCACAGAGGCGGCATACTGTAGATCTACAGTTCTGCTGGGTGCCTGCACATGAGAGGGTGAAAGGGAACGAGTGTGCTGATAAATTAGCAAAAAGTGCACTACAAAAGCAAATAACATTACCAGTTCAACTTGGAGTTGGTGTTTTCGAAGAAGGAATTGACTCAGGTGGTCCCAGGAGAGAGTTGTTATCTCTACTGATGAAGAATCTGAAAGACCGGCCCATTTTTGATGGACCAGACGGACGCCGCTTCTTGGTCTACAATGCAAATGGTATGCATACGGTTAGAAGTGTACTAATACAATTGTTAATGATCATTAACCATATATATCACATGACATGATTTGTTGCTTGAACAATTTTCCAAAACTTTGAGTGTCATTACAGTACATTAAAGTATATAATAAATAATGTTTTAATTTTGCAATATGAATACATTTATTCACAGCTGTTAGGGAGGATAAATACTACTTGGCAGGAAAGATGATTGCGGTGTCAGTTGTGCATGGAGGTCCAGGGCCACATTTCCTGTCAGAAGATCTTGTACATTATCTTGCAGGCCAGCCTTCATTCAAAGCAACAGTTGATTTAATAACTGATGAAGAAGTAGGGAAAGCTTTACAAGAGGTGAGAATTGCATACAGCAACAGTGTGGTAGGGTGGATTATTATGTAGTTCGTGCAGTGTTTTGAGACATCTTTACTTTACCTTTATCACATACACCGAATTGGCTTAATTTTTTGTTTTGTGATCAGAATCAGAATACCCTTTTTAGTCCCACCGAGGGGACATTTACATTCCTGGAGCAGAAAAGAGCCAAAGACAGCTTAATGTTACCTAAGAAGAATGACTAAAAACTATTAAAGATACACAAACACAATTTACAAAAAACACATCCTGTAGTAGAGGATTTAGCAGCCAGGTATATATTGCACAAGGATAGTAGTAATGGTAATATATAAAACGTGTAATGGAACAAAAATGGCAAGAATATACAGTACATGCAGTTATTGACTGGATTGTTTGTCCATTTTATAATCTTCAGATTGAGAATGCTGCCTCAGTGGATGCCTTGCGAGAAATGACCATGAGACACAGCACAATGTTACAGACAGCAGGTTGTCTGAGACATGTGGCTTCTGTTGAAGGAAAGAAAGGAATTGTGTCAGACTACCTCCAGTGGTACATTATTGGCCGAAACTCATCTGTAATTGACAGGTAAGATCATATTTGTATTCATGTGATTTTTTTTAAATGTATGTAAGAATTTTTTGTTTAAAATGCCTCATGGTCCCCCTCTTTGGTTTATTCTATGTTTATCTGTTAGAAATTAGTCAGTGTCAAAATGTGTGCCTGTGTAGTATAACTGATATGGGATGTCCGTCTCTCCTTTCCCTGCCTGTCTTGTGCCAATCTTTAAGTGCTCATGCCACCCCCCCCTTGTTTTAGGAATTGGTTATTTAAATGTGACGAATTTTTTTTTGGCTCACTCTTCAGATTCAAGGAGGGTCTTTCAGCCCTTCAGTTTTTAAACGCACTACAGCAACACCCTACTCTGCTGGCCCCGGTCCTGTGCCACTCTGAAAAGCGACTTACTGCTCTGGAACTTGAGCGACTCTTCAAGCCTGACCTCAGTCCACCAGGGAGTAACAGGAGGCTTAGGGAAAGCCACACTTTGGGCTACTGGGCAGACTATCTCCTCGATTGTGAAGGTTTGTAAATCGCTGTTTTTATAACTATTTCAGGAAACACATTGCCAAAATGTATCTGAACATGTTTTCTTTGCGGAAAGCCAGACTGCTGTGTCTTTGGAGGATGTTTTGATGTTTGCGACTGGGCTGACTTCATTTCCCCCATCTGGATTTGAACCATCGCCAGGAATAGAGTTCCTTGATGACTCTCCATTCCCAATGGCAAACACTTGTTCCAACACATTGAAACTACCACTCCTTGACGCATACAATGTGTTTAAGTCCCAAATGGACTTTGGAATGCAAAATTCTCCAGGATTTGGCTGTTTTTAAGTCATGTGACCATGGGCGGCGCCAGGATATTTTTGCTGCAGTAGCTTAGCAGTTGCTATATGACAGCACGGCGTTGCTAGTTAATTTTTAAAATAAACAAACAATACCAGTGGGCCAAGCACGAGCCTGTTCATATTGTAGCGTTCACCACTATTCAAGATCACAAGCCTTCAATGTCAAAAATGTTCTCTTTATTTACAGAACCAATCAATAGCGTAACACTCATGACTTTCACGTGACACACACTGGAAAACGCACACACATACACACACCTGGAAGGGGTGGTCTCTCCCTAACTCCCACCAACAACATTGCCTAAATAACGCACTTTTCCTCCTCCTCCTCCTCCTCCTCCTCCTCCTCCTCCTCCTCCTCCTCCTCCTCCTCCTCCTCCTCCTCCTCCTCCTCATTCACAATTCCCCGTGTTAGATCTCACTGTCAGCACGCCTCGAACAATGCGCCACGTCGGAAAATACAACACATTCTTGATTCATTTAAAATGACAATTTGTAACTGAGAGGAGTGACTGCTCATTTCTGCCGAGATGCTCAAAGGGTGAGACGCTGTGTCTGAGAATCACTGACGAGCAGAATGTGTATATTCTGGAGTGGAGCTCTGCAGAGAGCAGGGTGGAGGAAATGAGGGCAGTGGATCATCACGGTGCGGAGAGAAGCAGCGCTAGTTCCACTGCAGCTCGTGGTAGCAGCTAGCTGGTCCTGCTGCTGCGGGTGCATCGGGTCAGTTGGCGGGGGCACCTGTTCTTCGTGGTCCCAATCCTCCCGGTTTTCATAGTGAACATCGGGATCCTTGTGGATAGCAGGGTTGTCCGGCTGGACCGGCTCCGTTGGAGATCGCGGTCGTTTACGCTGACTTGTGACTGTGAGAAATGTTTCCATTTTCGATCTACTGAGAATTAGCCAAATAACAGTTCACAGTAAATTACAACGACCCGCCCCTGATAGATCCCGCGAAAATGTATCATATTTATACACATTCTCGCGGGCTGCGAGAATGTGTATAAATATGATACATTTTCATATCAAAACAATGGGGTTGCTAAGCCGTTGCTAGGCCAATTGTTGGAGTTGCTATAGCAACTCCTAGATACCCCCTGGCGCCGCCCCTGCATGTGACTGGATGACCCATTGAGTACAGACTCTATGAAGGTTGTTCATAGAGTAAAGACGATATGAAGGTTGTTCATAGAGTAAAGACTCTATGAAGGTTGTTCATATAGTCGTTGTTAGATGCGAGCGTGTTTTTTTTATTTCTCACAGCTCATGTTGTCCATTTAGTTTGGGACAACATCAAAGTATTGTTCTATACCTATACAATCTTTATAAATACTCTGAACTTTGCTCTACTAATTTCACATTGCGACCCGTAGCTTCTTTGTTGTAAATCAGTCATTCATTCTCAGGTTTCCAGTGAGTCCACATGGTTGAAATAAGACTTATACAGAAATGTTCTTTCTGCACACAATTACACACACAACATAACATTGTTTGTGCTTGCTAATTGGAGCGTTGTTTGTTGTTATTAGGGTCTGAGACCTAGGTCGGCGAAGACCCTATTGAAATTGGAAAAATTGGTCGCGCACCGATAAACCTGCCAAAAACAGGGAAAACGACCGACAAAAGCGCAGAAAATGTTCGTAAATAATGACGGCTGATAGGCCGCGTGAGCCCAGTCACGTGGGTGGAGCCAAGTGATTCCAAGTGAAATCTGAAATCTCAACGTATGCCATTTCCATGGAAACGCATCCCTCGCCAAAAAATCCGATGTTGTTGTAAGTCAATGGAAAATTGTCCAAACAGCACCAGACTTCAGACTATCATTAATGGTCCGGCCCTCAACAGCTCTACGTGAAATCGGAAATCTCAACGTATGCCGTTTCCATGGCAACGCATCCCCCGCCAAAAAAAACCGATGTTGTTGTAAGTCAATGGAAAATTGTCCAAACAGCACCAGACTTCAGACTATCATCAATGGTCCGGCCCTCAACAGCTCTATGTCAATTATGGGATGTCATCATATGCCGTTTCCATGGCAACGCGTCCCTCGCCGTGAAACACGGTGTTGTCCTAAGTCAATGGAAAATCATCCAAACAGCACCAGATTTCATATGATGTCTAATGGTCCGGCCCTCAACAGCTCTACGTGAAATCTGAAATCTCAACGTATGCCGTTTCCATGGCAACGTATCCCCCGCCAAAAAAAACGATGTTGTTGTAAGTCAATGGAAAATTGTCCAAACAGCACCAGACTTCAGACTATCATCAATGGTCCGGCCCTCAACAGCTCTATGTCAATTATGGGATGTCATCATATGCCGTTTCCATGGCAACGCGTCCCTCGCCGTGAAACACGGTGTTGTCCTAAGTCAATGGAAAATCATCCAAACAGCACCAGATTTCATATGATGGCTAATGGTCCGGCCCTCAACAGCTCTACGTGAAATCTGAAATCTCAGCATTTGTCGTTTCCATGGCAACGCTTCCCTCGCCATAAAACACGGTGTTGTCCTAATTCAATGGAAAATCATCCAAACAGCACCAGACTTCAGACTATCATTAATGGTCCGGCCCTCAACAGCTCTACGTGAAATCTGAAATCTCAACGTATGCCGTTTCCATGGCAACGCATCCCCCGCCAAAAAATACGATGTTGTTGTAAGTAAATGGAAAATTGTCCAAACAGCACCAGACTTCAGACTATCATTAATGGTCCGGCCCTCAACAGCTCTAGGTGAAATCTGAAATCTCATTATTTGTCGTTTCCATGGCAACGCTTCCCACGCCATAAAACACGGTGTTGTCCTAATTCAATGGAAAAGGTTCCAAACGGCACCAAACTTCAGACTATCATTAAAGGTTCCGCCCTCAACAGCTCTATGTCAATTATGGGATGTCCTCATATGCCGTTGCCATGGCAACGCGTCCCTCGCCATAAACGACGGTGTCGCTGTAAATCCAATGGACACGGTCCCATCGTCCCCCAATCTTCACTTTTATATCACCGGTCCATGCCTCAACAGCTCCAAGTGAAATCTGAAATCTCACTGTATGCCGTTTCCATGGCCGTGAAACACGGTGTTGTCCTAATTCAATGGAAAATCATCCAAACAGCACCAGATTTCATATGATGGCTAATGGTCCGGCCCTCAACAGCTCTACGTGAAATCTGAAATCTCACCATTTGTCGTTTCCATGGCAACGCTTCCCTCGCCATAAAACACGGTGTTGTCCTAATTCAATGGAAAAGGTTCCAAACGGCACCAGACTTCAGATGATGACTAATGGTCCGGCCCTCAGCAGCTCTACGTGAAATCTGAAATCTCACCATTTGTCGTTTCCATGGCAACGCGTCCCTCGCCATAAAACATGGTGTTGTCCTAATTCAATGGAAAAGGTTCCAAACGGCACCAGACTTTAGATGATGACTAATGGTCCGGCCGTCAGCAGCTCCACGTGAAATCTGAAATCTCACCATTTGTCGTTTCCATGGCAACGCTTCCCTCGCCATAAAACACGGTGTTGTCCTAATTCAATGGAAAATCATCCAAACACCACCAGACTTCATATGATGGCTCCTAGTCCGGCCCTCAACAGCACTATATAATACAATACTTTCTTTTAGTTTTAACTGCATGGATGGATTTTTGTATGACATGTCTTGTGTTTTAAACAAAAGATCAAATTAGATCGAATGTTATTTATGTAGCCCAAAATCAAAAGTTATATATTTGTCCCTGCGGGATTTACAGTTTGTACAGATCAACAAAACATGGATGACAGATTAAAAACATAATTAAATGACACCATAGACAACCATAATAATGTGATGTGTACAAATTAAGGATCCAGGGGGATGTCAAAATTAGTGATGTTACGTATTGTGCAGAGGCTTCGGAGCGTGTGTCGAGTAATCCCCGAAGCTTTTTGTGAAGCATGTATCGAGGCTTGTATCGTTTTGGGCCAGTGACGTCATCGATGACAAACGAAGCCTCGCTGCCTGTCGATACCACGTGACTGCTTCACGAAGCGATTCAGATCGGTTGAACCGTTGAACCCATGGATGGTTGAACCACAGTGCTGATATTACCCATGCCATGGATGTATTTATAAGAACCATATTACCCCTCCTGTACCCGGGCCCCGTGACACAATGGAATTAAGAGAGCTCAGACCCTCACTTATATAGAGGTCAGAACATGTCATAAGTATAAATAGATACAAGCCTAAATAAATGTAGGAATAAAAACATGAATAAATATGTTGCAGTGTTTTCAGTGAGATTCAGCGTGTGTGCTGCGGCTCAGCTGGAAAGCAGTTGACTCCTGACCGCAGGGTCCCTGGTTCAACGACTGAACAATACGTCTTTTTTGTTGTTTATAAAAGCTACAGCTAAATGAGATAATGTAGTTAATAAATGTATTCTGTGATATGGTTTAGCCTTTCTCAGGCTACAACATGGTTACGTTTAAGAATATTATTAAGGAATACAAATCCCTCTTTGCAATGTTTACCAGCCTCCTTAGGCTTTTCAATCACAATCATTCAACTGGAATAAAAACAATATTGTTAACATGAAAATATGATTTAATGTTCGTTGTTTAGAGTTATTCTAAGGCTTTACTCAATGGGAACTCGGTATGAGATAGAGCACACTTTGGAGATGTCCAATCTGCCTGTTTTACACACTTTGACCAACAGGGGGGTTTGTGTTCAAATGAAGCCTCATGAGATGAACCCTTTTGCGAACCAATTGGCTGGAAAGCTTCAAAGCTTCATAAGGCTTCATCTCGCCATCACTAGTCAAAATGCTTCCTGCATGGTTTTCATGAACTGCAACACTAACATTTTATTTAAAATCCAAAGTAACAAGCAATGAAGCAAATATATGCACATTTTAAACATGTGAAAACGCCCTTCACCTCTCTCCCAATCAGCCTCATGTATTGAGTTCAGAGTGTGCAGCCAATTAAGCTGATGCGTGTCTGATTGGACGCAGGTGTGCTGCTCTGATGAGGATAATGATCGGCTAGAGTTTAAAAAAGCTCCACCGCTCACCCTGAACCATAGGCCTACTGTGAGTCAGTCAGGAAGACAGAGAGCAGCTTCCTGTTATCAGTTTCACTTATGGAGGCCTTTCATTGTCAGGTTATCCTCCTTGTAGGACTCTGTGTTAGCTCCTCTTTTGCTTTCCCGTCCACACAAGATGCTTCGTTTCAGAGCCTTGCGAACACAGGCAGGTCAGAAATCGGGCAGCTGAAGTCTCCGGCTGAGGAACCGCAGCAGGTGAATACCATCAGAGTGACCTGTCATCCAGACTCATTGGAGATTGTTATCAAAGCCGATATGTTTGCGGTTGGAGCTCCTGTTGATGGTGACGAGATACGCCTTGGAGTAGAGACCAACAACCAGTACTGCAGAGCTACAGCGTCTTCAGCAGATGAGTACAGTATCAGTGTTGGACTTGTGGAGTGCGGCACCAGACACTGGGTAACTTTAAATATATTTCATTTCAAATCTGATTCATTAAAGCTTCTAGTTTTAAACACGTCTACTCTCCACAGGTAACTGAGGACTCTCTGATCTACACAAACCTCCTCATATACTCTCCTGAGGCTTCTCCATATGGTGTTGTTCGAATGGAGGAGGCTATAATTCCACTTGAATGTCATTACGAAAGGTCTTTGTCTCTTTTTGTTTTTAAAGCTCACATTGTAAAAATCTTTGAATGATGTCTGTCTTTTTTTAAATGCATTTTTTCTGTTTCTTAGGAAGTACAGTTTGTCCAGTTCTTCACTCATGCCTACCTGGATCCCCTTCATGTCGACCCAGGCTGCAGTGGAAATGTTGCAGTTTAACTTGAGAATCATGACAAGTGGGTTTTGATAATTATCTCATGTTATGAGTTGTCATGGCTCTATTTGCACTTAGTACTTTTTTCTGTCCGTGTGCAGGTGACTGGCAGTACAAAAGAGGCTCTAATGTGTTTCATCTCGGTGAGCCCATCAGCATCGAGGCCTCTGTCAGAATTGGGCATCACGTGGCGCTCCGAGTGTTTGTGAGCAGCTGCGTGGCTACACTGAGCCCTGACATGCACTCCAGCCCCAGGCATGCCTTCATTGAAAATGGGTAAGGCTGCAAATTGCTAAATGGCAAAAAGTAAATTCTTTTTCTGACCCTAGAGGGAGCTGTTTAATGTGTAAGGCTCTTCAAGTGGTTTAATTCAGACACGAGCAATGCTGACTCGAGTGACAGGTTAATAAAAGATCAGTCCTTTAGTGTCGTCTTCAAGTTAGCCATTAGCTAAGGCTAGCTGCAGTTTGCTTTTAATCTTTGGTATTCTAGTTCTTCCTTTCCGTGCCACAATTGGCAAAGGCACAGGTCAGATTTGTGCAGTTCTGACTCTAAAGAACTACTTCCAGAACTTGCCAATAGAGAGGCGAAGTCCCGGCCATCTACTTTCGACCCATGGGACCTTATTTCGGGAAAAATTGCGTATTGAAGTCAATGGAGAGAGAAAGATTATCTTTCAACCCCGTTTGAATTGTGCAATGAATTACACATATGACGTTTGTTAATCTTAAAAAATCATTTCCATGTCAAAAAAGTCAGTTTGTAGTAAAACTGTTGAAATATAAGACTATGAAATATACGCAACTAGAAAGACTACGAGTCCTGGTCACGCATGCTGGCTCTTAGGAAGCAACTAACTCCCCTGTGTGTATGTACAGCTCTCAACATGCCCAGACTTTGAGTGATTTTCAGCTCTTTTAATCATTCTGAAAGGAAGAAATGAAATGCGCCAACGTGACGGCCGTCTTGGTCTGTGACGCGAGAGGTAGTTCATTGAGCGGTTTCACACAAAAAAAAATGTTACTTCACATTTTTACGACACACTTTTATTTTTTGACTTGCAAAATGATCTTTTAAATTGACAAACGTCTATGTGTAATTCGTGGCATAATTCAAACGGGATCGAAAGATCATCTTTCTCTCTCCATTGACTTCAATACATACTTTTTAGAAATAAGGTCCCATGGGGGTCCCCCGGAAAGGGAGAGACTTCGCCTCTCGATATGACTAGAAATGTTAGCGGTGGAGTTGCATTGTGGGTAATGTAGACTCTTGTTATAGTAGTCAATGAGTGCTAATTTAGTGTTGCACTTTTTGTTTTTCCTCATCATAGGTGCTTTGTTGACTCTCAGCTTCCAGGCTCAAGGTCTCAATTCTTAGCCAGGACACAGGATGACAAGCTCCACATGTCCATTGATGCCTTCAGATTTTATAATGAGGACAGAGGGGAGGTGAGGCTCTATTAAATTGCCTTAAACATGATTGTGTGTGCATGTTTCCCAACACCTCCTTTTCTCATAGCTCTACATCACATGTCACCTGTATGCTGTTCCAATAAATAGCACAGATGCAACAACCAAGGCGTGCACCTTTGTGAATGGAAGGTAAGTGAGATCCAGTCTAAAATATGTGAAATTACACACAAAAAACAAAGTATTGGTGCTGAATGTTTTTTATTTATCAGATGGCAGTCCGCTGATGGTAATGACTACTTTTGTGGGCAATGCAAAAGACCAATTGGAGTTGAGCAAACTCCCAGCAGCCCGAGCAAGTTTAGGCCTCGAGGGTTTGTGAAGCCAGAAGAGCGTGAACCCCTCTGGAGGAGTGGACTGAAGACCAGTACAGGTGGGCAGCTTGTAGAAACTTGTATGATGAATATTGGCTTCAGAATAGATGTCGTCATAATGATCAATTGTGACACATGTTTTGGCATAGGTTTTAGACGTGATGATGGCTGGGTAACTGAATTAACATGCATTGTGCTGGTTTGTGTTAGTGTGGGAACATCAGGCCAGAGTGGGACCGATGATGGTCTTGCCAGCCAAGCAGAAAAGCCGACCCATACCTGCAGAGGAGCCTTCTTCCATTCGTGATCAAATCAGCAGATCTACAATGTATGGCAGCCAGTGGAGGAGTGGAATAAACAGAGTTGGTAAGTCAATGCCGGTATTGAATTATTCTTTGTTCATTTGAAGCCTTTAACAATCTCTAAATTAAGATTAAAATGGCCCATAATGAAATCTTAATGTTGAATTGTTTTTCTGTCAAAGATCAGAGGAAAGGACTGCTTCCTGATTCATCATCGACCCAAAACCAGGTGGACGTTGTGACTTTAGCTTCTGAGCAGAATAAAGACGAAGAAGACAAAAGTGGAACAGAAAAAGGTAAAATGTGAAATGTCTTAACTCTTTTTTAAATGGCACTCTGCAATGCACCTTTTACATTAACACTTCTACGACTACAGATGAAGATGCTGAGGAAGTTCCTGAACTTCTAGAAAAAACCTCTCCTGAGGCCCACCTGCAGCCGAAGGCAGCGGTGCTGAACAGTACCAACACGGCGGCGCTCGATGAAGTCCTCCCAACTGCTGCTGTTAATGTGGCTGTGCCCCCACTGTCCAACACCACTGCAACAGAATCTGACCTTTCTGAAACAATGGACCGAAAGAGATAATAAATGATTCACACTTTCATTTGTTTGCTTTTTAATGTTGCAATACACAAGGAAAACTGATGACCTGCTCACAGCTAAAAACAATTAAATGCAAACAATTGTTTCCTAATGAGCAAAAGTATTCCATATAACGGTAAACATTTAGGAGTGGACTCAAAATTGTAATTTGTCTTTTCTTGGGCTTGTCTGCTAGAAACGGTACTACACCATGGCATTTATTTTCTGGGGTGTCATTTGCTTTAGTTGTAACGGCTGTATAAAGGTGATGTATTGGAGGTCAGCCAGTTTATATTTGAACTTCAGTTGCTGCAACAAAGCCTTTGTACATGAGTAGCCTCTTTAAAAGGGTATTTACCATGGGCTCCTGGCAATATAATGACCTTCACATTAAGATATAAACATGGTCTCATAACTTTGTGTCCATTGGGTTTTCTGACTGGAGACTGCATTCTAATGGAGTACCCAGAACTCTACTAGGGTAGTCAATATGTTTTAGAGGTACAATTAGTTTACAAAGCCTTGAGTTGTTACTTTAGCTTAGCGAATGTATTCACTCCTGTTTTTGAGGACTGATTAATAAAAAAATAAAAAAATTCACACTGAATTTTTTGATAAGTATAGTTACAGATGCCATTATTTCAAGGCATCTGGGGGAAAAAACTGAAGCAAGACTTATTGACTCAATGCTATTCATGACATCACACATTTGTTTTTAGACTAAAATGCCTTGTGGAAGATGTAACTTCCTGGGATGTATTTTGGTCCCTGCAACAAAGTGCCTGTTGGGACTCAAAGCCAGAAACCAGTGAAGCTGTAAATGTGTCCGTTTTTGTTTCACTTTACAGTGGACTGGAACTGAATCGTACTCACATACCACATTAAAACCTACATGCTAAAAATAAACTTGAATAAAATAAAATGGGGCTGCATTTTAAATTGCTCTCCATTAACTGTAGTATATACTATTTCAACATTTATGGAAGCATCAGTGTAACCACTAGATGTAAACCCACATGTCAGGTGTGGGCCAATCACATGCAGGTATTTCGGTGTGACTGCAGCTTTAATTCTCATCAGTTAATGAGTAATTGCTTCCAGCTGTCCTCTCCATGTGATTAGTCTGCACTGGGAAGTATTTGACATTGAGAGTTTGAACCTTCCGCATCTTATTTAAATTCAGTATGGCTTAGATTTCCTAAATTATCACTTGTTCTACTTGTAGTGGTGTGTTTGCTTACCTGTTCTGTTCTGATAAAAGAGCACAATGGTGACGGCAGTTCGGCCAGCCTCTGTGGCACTGCTGTCACTTTTTGCTTTTGGTTTTGCAGACGCCATTCAAACTTTGAGAGATGGACCAATATAAAACTGCTGCATTAGGGTTTGACACAGAAAGTCAAATCAGTGAACCACAATTCAATGAGGGATCCACTATCAGCGTACAATGCACAGAAGTGTCCATAATCATTGCGGTAAAGGCTGACTTCTTTAAAAATGGACGCCTTTTGTCTCCATGGGATTTTTCTTTGGGAGAAGTCAAGCATTCACAGAGCAGTCAGTGTCGACCTGTTGCTGCTGGTGACTCTGAATATTTATTTGAAGCTGGACTACAAGACTGTGGCTCCAAAGTCACTGTAAGTTGTTGATGATTAATAGGAGATGCTGTATATATAACTGTGGTTGCTTAAGTGGTAGTTTTGATTTGTTGTGTTTTCAGAGGTGTCCCTGATTTCAGTTATTTTGTATTCTCTATAGACATCTAAGGACTCTGTGATCTACTCAAACAAGCTGATAATCTTACTAGTCGTCGGGCAACATGGCATTAAAAGAACGACCCGTGCTGTTGTTCCTGTTTCCTGTCACTAAGAGGTGAGATGTTTTTATTGTGTTGTGCAGAGAATCTTTTTTGTGACTTCTTCTTCTTCTTCTCGGCTCACTTTGTTACCTTTCCGGGACAGGACAAAGTTTGATGGCAGTCACTCTCAGCAGCCGCCCCTCTCTCTTCCTGCTGTGTATTCAACAGGTGCTTTCTCTCTAAAGCTGATGACCGGTATGTGAGACCTATTCAGTGTTTCATTGAAGGTATTTTTTAAGTGTGCATGTAGTATGGTGGATGAAGTAGTCACACACTTTACCTCAAGACATTGTCAATGGATGTTTTGCTTTTCTTAAATGCGACCACCATTTTAATTAGAAAAAAACCACCGTTCATTGTTTAATACAAAATGAACATTTATATGTGAAGTATTCCTTACTTATAAGCAGTGGTGTAGTCTACTTTTTTGTAGTGGGTATACTCTAATAATTGTATTCATCCATCCTAGAGCGACGCATCGCGGAGCGACACCTGTCTCGAAACAACACCTCATGCACACCATCACACTCACTAATGCATAACTAGTCTTGAGACTGGTTATGTGTTATCAACATGTCAATGTATTATAAGCATTTGTATGTGACTTTTAACTGCCAGTGACATTAACAATAAAAAAATAAAAGAATGAACAATGATGGAAAAAGCGCACTTATCTTCTAGGGTTGAACAATTAATCGACATTTTTATCAATATCTCAATATGGCCTACTGCAATTTTCAAGTAATATACAATAAATATGGTCATGCTACAGATGTCCTGGCCCACACATCATATTCTACACTTAAAAAAACATCTGTGTTTCGCATAGATCTGCACAAATATCACACAATAATCATTTTAAACCTATTTTCCAATGCATTAGTTTATTCAAACTTGTTCAGCCCTATTATCTTCCATACATCATTGTCAAACTATGTACTGTATCAGCTTAAATGAACAAGCAAACATCCTTGAAGTGCTACAAGACAAATTAGCTTCAAACAAGAAACAAATTAACAAATAAGCTTCACCTCAATAAATGAGGGTTGAAAAAGCACTCGACAGGTCCATACTGGGTTCACTGTGTTAGTCCACAAGCCCTGCAGATGGAGCCTCGTCAATGAGAACAGACAACTTGCTTGAAGATGTCACAATACTGTGAACAATTTTTTTCTGCATCTCTTTTGCTATGTGTTTTACAATTGTTGTGGAACTGTACCCTGAGTGCAGACTAGTGCCCATTTTGGCAAAACATTTTTCCTGAAGCTCAATGAGACTATCATGGTCAGTAAAAGGTTGGTTCATCTTCGCAAGATAGTATGCTGTTCTGAATACAGAATCTGTCTCTGCAAACACAGTCTCTGACACAGCTCTCACCAAATGTCCAACTAAATCCTGTCCACCCTTCTCCGTGAGCTCCTGGGCTATTATGTGTGCTCTGGAGTCTGGACGTCTCATGTCGTCTAATCTATTTACCTAACTTTCTGTCCCTCCACTCTAACCAAGGATGCCTGTTCTTAAATTCCATAGCCTGACTTTCAGTCCACAAGGCTGGCCAGGAGCTCTCATCTGTGTCCGAAACAAGGAGATAATATAAACATTGTGTTCTGAACACACACACACACACACACACACACACACACACACACACACACACACACACACACACACACACACACACACACACACACACACACACACACACACACACACACACACACACACAGTATCTCCCTCCCTTTCTCTTCCATTGATCCACCACACTAACGTTGATCAAGTTAGCTAGCAAGTTAGCTACAGTTACGTTAATGATATCACCTTTAGGACAGCCACCTGACATGGCTCTTCTTCTATAGTGGTAATAGGGGAAAACATTGAAATATTGTCGTCTGTTTTCGTTTCATGTTTGCTTCCTGTTTAGCGCTCCGCGAACTTGAATGGTGGACGGATCAAATTCTGATAACGTTAGAGAAACTTGGGGTTTGTCAGAGCCGTGTGTTGCTGTTGCTTAGCAACAGGCCACAGGCCACATGCGACGGAAGCTCCAGACGTCCAAAAGTAATTAACAATTAATTAATTGTGCCCGCTTCACTATGAAGAGCCTCCGCCGAAGGTTAGCACAACAAGCTAGTCTGTCGGGACGGGACCCCCTCATGGAGGACGAAGAGGATACCTCTGAGTTCCTCCTGTCTGACTCGGATGAGCAGGAAGACGACATCTTCATGTCATCGGCTCAGGCTGCAAAGCCGGGAGCGATGGCTGCTCTCCCGGGCGATAGCACACCAGCTTCGCCCTGTCTAAGCATGGACCTGCAGGCCGTGTGTCAGCGCGCCGCGTCCAGGCTAGACATCCCGTGGCCCGAAATGGCCAAGGAGACCTCCAGGTCCTGTTACGAGGGGAAACATATTTCCCAAACAACGAGGACGAAGAGGCAACTCCTTCCGGTCTTCCCGGAGATGTTGGATGAGGTGTCGGTCTCGTGGAGAGACCGGCCCTTTAGCAACAAGGCCCCAATCCAGGATGCCTCCTCCCTTGACTGTGACGGTATGGAGAGGCTTGGCCTGCTCCACATACCACCTATGGAACCGCTGGTGGCAGCCCACCTCCTACCGAGGATGGGCCCGTCACCAAGCAGGAACCCCACGCTGCCAGCAAAAACGGACCGATTCCAGTCGACCATGACTGAACGGGCCTACAGAGACGCAGCATTGTCCGCCAGGGCTCTGAACGTTTCCTCGATGCTAACCGCGTACCAAGCGGAGCTCTGTGAGGATATCTCGAGCAATCCTGGACCGGCCACTCTGGACGAGATAGCCGCGGTCACAGACATTTGTCTCCGTGTCCAACGCTGCGCCGTCCAGGCCACGGGCAAGGTAATGGGGATCATGGTGGTGCAGGAAAGAGCTAGATGGCTCAACCTCACCAACCTCCCAGACCGGGAAAAGGAAGATGTGCTTGACATGCCCATCGTTCCCGAGGGGATTTTCGGCTCCGCTCTCGCTTCGATGCAGAGGAAGTGCGAGTCGAAAAAGAAGGAAGACGAGGCCCTCCACCTCCTTCTCCCTCGAAGGGTCCAGCCGCTGCCTTCGCAACAGCGGCCCTTAGCCCAAGCTGCACCGAACCCTGCTAGGTTTAAAGTACCAGGACAGCAGAGGTCGCAGCCCGCCCCGAGTCCCCAGCCCAGGCAGGAGACGAGGGCGAGTTGGTCTAGAAAATCTCCGGGTCCGGCTGCGGCCCAGGCGCAGCCAACCCAGAATTTCGGCCAGCAGTCGAGGAAGAAGAAGCGAGCGCCTGACAGCCCCTCCTTCTCCCCTCTGGCTCTGGGTCTGGGACCTTAGGGTCTGAGACCTAGGTCGGCGAAGACCCTATTGAAATTGGAAAAAATCGGTCGCGCAGCCGATAAACCTGCCAAAAACAGGGTAAACGACCGACAAAAGCACAGAAAATGTTCGTAAATAATGACGGCTGATAGGCCGCGTGAGCCCAGTCAAGTGGGCGGAGCAAATCGCATAATTGAAATCGTAACAATCATCTTAGTCGCTCGCAAAGCGAGCGATAACCATGCAAAACGCACTAAAAACAGGGTAAAAAAGGGGCAAAAGCCCATTAAAGGTGTCCCAGTGGGTAGGCCGGACGGCCTACCCACTGGGACAGAAGTACTAAGTACAGACATGGCAGTTTCATAATCTACTTATGGAAGAAATGTTTTTTATCCCACATCAAAGTTGACAAAAATGCTCATTCTTGTTCTCCAGAGAGGACTTTGGAACTCAAATTACTCAAAAAGTACACAGTAAAAGTAGTTAATATTATTTGTGCAAGTAGTCCTAGAAGTACTAAGTACAGACATGGCAGTTTCATAAACTACTTATGGAGGAAATGTTTTTTATCCCACAGCAAAGTTGACACAAATGCTCATTCTTGTTCTCTGGAGGGGACTTTGAAACTCAAATCACTCAAAAAGTACACAGTAAAAGTAGTTCATATTATTTGTGCAAGTAGTCCTAGAAGTACTAAGTACAGACATGGCAGTTTCATAATCTACTTATGGAAGAAATGTTTTTTATCCCACATCAAAGTTGACAAAAATGCTCATTCTTGTTCTCTGGAGAGGACTTTGAAACTCAAATTACTCAAAAAGTACACAGTAAAAGTAGTTCATAGTATTTGTGCAACAAGTTTATGAAGCAATAAGTCCTAACATTATTCTCATAAATTACCCTGTTCCTCAATCGCAAATAATATAAATGAACCACATGCCATCCTTTACTTTGAAATCCTCACCGGAAGTGTTCATTTTTTGTGATTTTCTGTACCTTTTTAAAGTGGTCGAATATATAATACTGCACATACGAAACGTCCAGCTTCCCAGGGTTGTTTTTATTGCATTACCGTAAACCTGTAACTAATCGCGCACTCGAAATACAGGGGCGGCTGGTTTGACCACGCAAAAGTGAAAGACGGCTGGCTTGACCGCAGTGATTTATTTGGACTGGATTATCCCAGAGAGTCTAAAGATTCTTTATAACCCAGTTTGAGATTTGTGAAACCTTAATTCTATTTGTGAAAATTAAAAAAAGGGAGATTTCAGTGCTTTTTTCTCATCTTCACCACATTAGACCAGGTCCTGATCTAAAAGCACTATGCCTCGACTCATCAAATCTGGACTGGATTATCCCAGAGGGTCTAAAGATTCTTGATAACACAGTTTCAGATTTGTGAAACCTTAATTCTATTTGTGAAAATACAAACAAGGGAGATGTCAGTGCCTTTTTTTTTTTACATGTAGACCACATTAGACCAGGTCCTGATCTGAAACCACTATACCTACACTCATCAAATCTGGACTGGATTATCCCAGAGAGTCTAAAGATTCTTTATAACCCTGTTTGAGATTTGTGAGCATAAGCGGCCTCTGTGGCATATGCCGGAAGTACTTGCCACTGCCTGCAGATGCCACGAAATGCGCTTGCTGTCTCTCAAAAGCTATCGGCTAACAGCTAAAGTCTAAACTACAGCAGCTACAGTTATTAATCCAGTTCGGCTCTGGGTGAGTAACAGTTGATTTGTAATGCTCAGCTGACTTTGTTAGTTATTTATTACACCAGTTGTCTTTAAGACGGTTTGAGTTGTTGTGTTGGGGCTCTTTACCATAGATATGGGTTGCGTTCCAATAGTCCATTTAGCTAAGGATGGACTATTGGATTGAAATGACCCGGAAGTCCCTCAGTGGCAGCCATGATAAGTGCCGTTCCAATTCTCCAAATGAAAGGAAAGGAGGTTTCACACTTCCTTTATAACCTCCTTTAGCTTAGGAACCACTGGACCTCCCTTATCGAAAGGAGAGGAGAAAATGCTGCCCCACAATGCCTTGCAGCCGCAGCATTTGCCGTCACTCAACAGTCGGCCGTTCACGGAAACAACCGATTATGACCGAGAAATTATATCATGAAAGTTACGGTGCTTATTAAGCTTTTTTAAACGTATGTGGTAAGTTGCCAAAGTGCTTTTTTCTGAACGTTCATCAGTATTATAATCAAAAAGAGAAATATGAACGTTAGTTTTTACTGAAATGATCAAATAAAGTCAACATTTCAGTCTTTACTGAGCTGTGTGGAGTTTGTTCAACTTTTAAAAGATGTTTGAATGGTGATATACACAGTGATGGATGTAAAGGACTAACGTTTATAATAAATACATTTGTATTGATTTTAAGATATTTTCATACAATCATACGTATTGGGATCATTTGTATTAATGTGGACCGGAGGGAGAGGGTGACGAGCATAAGTTTCACTTTCCTTTTTTATTTCAATTCCAACTTTGGTCATGAAGAATATGTTTCTCTGTCCCACGTTCATAAAGCAACAGCATCAGAGCACGGTGCAGAGTCTCTAGATGAGTCCGTGGTTCTTATTGAACATCCATGTTGTAGTCCGCTGTATAGAAAACTGTAGTTTCCATAGTTTCCCCACAGCAGCAGACGCACAGGCGCATCATAAACACGTCGGATAGTGAAAGTGCATTCGGATTCTCTAAAGCACCGCAGTCTCTTCTCCTAAGTCCTTTTGAATTCTCCTATCCACTATCCCTTAACCCCGTGACGTTTCACTCAGAGGTGAAGGAATAGGAGATAGGGTTAGAATTTAGGAGCTGATTGTTGGATTATCGGAACGCAACCCTGGTTTTAAATATATGCTTGTAATATATACTAGCTTGTTAGCATCGCCATTCACCGTGACGTAGCATTTTTCCCATTGAAATTAATGGGGTTCTTCAGTTAGCAGCTAAGCTAAGCGACGGTTTAGCTCATTAGATAAATAGATATACTTTATTTAAATAATTTTTATCTTAAACTGGGAAATAATTGTGTTTTCAAGCATTACACGAGTTAAACATATGCGCAGCGCTCTTCCAAGACAATGGTAGGGGAAACACTGGGTTAAATTAAAATCAGTAGGCGAGGCTGTAATTTTCGCCGGCTGTTACGCTCATGAGCGAGGTGGAAAATAATAGTTTTATCACGCCAGAAAGCTGCTTTGTCGTTTATTGCACCTCAAACATTAAAACGGATCCAGAGTTCAGTGTTTCTGGACTTCCTCTATGAAGAAAGGACAGTAAAAGAAGATCTCTGTGGCTTCAGGTTAGATCTCCATTCAAATTACAGAGCTGTTACACTTCTCAGTGTTTCCAACTTAAAATAAGTGTGTGTCTGTTCTTTTATTCTCATTCAGGTGGAGGAAATACCTTAATTACTTTCTCAAACATTATTTATCCCACAGTATACTGATAAGATATGTGCATACTGTTTAGTTTGAGTAAACGCTCCCTTTTTACCTTCAGCATATTGTTTTAGTACGGTAACTCTTCTTTATTACCGTTAGCATACTGGTTTCTGTTGGGTAACTCCTTTATGTTATAGGATGAATCCTCAGTGTATTGACTTGTTGTTTCTAGTCTCCTCCTGACTGACAGAGTCCTGGAGCTGTGAGTTTCTCCTTTTCAGTGAAGCAGCTTTATTACTGTCTCCTATTGTCGCAGACAAAGTAGCATTACATGGAAATACTCAAGTAAAGTAAAAGTACCTCTAAATAGTACTGAAGTACAGTACTTGAGTAAATGTACTTAGTTACTTCTCACCTCTGCTATGAACCTACAAAGTAGCTGTTGATTAGTTTTGTTGTGTCTGTCGGTTGTATTGAGTTGTCTTGTTTTGTTGATTATTTCAGAGACCCAGCCGGAGAAGGAGCACTGAGAGCAGCATGGACGAAAACAAAAAGACCCCTGGAGCTAAGGTCAGTGTGCACTTCATCACAATATATTCTTAATTCCAGCGTTTCCGCCAGCCGGGCGTCTTGCCGTCATTTGACGCCATTATTCAGCCCGGAACGCCCTGAACTCGAGCCGAGGGCGTCCAAAAAAGTTTGTTTCGCTTGAAATGACAAAATGGACAAGGACATCCCTCTGTTGGAGGGGCAAATGAGTCTGGTGGGATTATTTTCACCGCCAGAAAAGCGTGTTCCTGTGACGGAAAGTGTACTGCCGGCGAGCCTTGGGGGTGCTAGTGGAGCACGAGCGTGAACTGCGAGCGCCGGAGCCTCGCAGCGGCAAAACTGAGGCTCCGTGGTGAACTGTGGTAACATAAAGAGCCGTTTGGGAGCCGAAAGAGCCGGCTCTTCTTAGTGAGCCGAGCCAAATGATCCGACTCATTAAAAAGAGCCGGAATTCCCATCACTAATACGTAAAGAGATAGTATCTATAAGGCACGCAGTGTTTCCCACAGATCTGAAATATACTTGGGGGGGGGGGGGGGTGGTGGTAGCGGGGGGGGGGGAGGTTGAGGTGACGTGCAACAACATTAACCTTTCGGTTGGTCGCTTGTTAGCAGACCAGCAGAGGTTGCAATATATTTTTTCTAGGGGGGGGGGGGAGAGAGAGAGAGAGAGAACTGTCAACTGGGGGGGGGGAGAGAGAGCACGGTCGTAAACTGTCAACGGGGGGCGGGGCGCACGCTCGTGAACTGTTAGCACCGTGTTATGCATGCCCACTGCACCTCGCGGGAGTGTGCACAGCGCAAAGCCAAAACTCAGACATTTCAATGATCCAAAGTTGGGTTTGGAAACGGTATCATTTCCTTTTTGGCAGGCATGCATGACACCGGAGCCTCGCTGCGGGGAATCTTTGGTGCTGTTCCGAGTTTGTTCTAATCCGTCAAAATTACGGACTGCTTTCAAATTTCTCCGTCATTGTTAAAAAAAATCCGTCATAGACGGAAAATATTCGGTTAACGCAACCTCTGTAGCAGACCCTTCACGCGATGGCAGAGCGAACAGGTACAGCAAGCGAGGGCCCATAATGATAGCCCTATAGTTTAAATCTACTACCCACACATGAACATATGGAAATGGGTTACTATTTAAAAAAAAAATGTATTTAGGAACCTATCCATCTGATTTTTTGTGGGGGTCGACCTCAAATCCTCTAGGGGGGTCCAGGGGCATGCCCCCGGTAAGATTTTATTTTTTATTTGAGTTAAATGCATCAATAATAACATACCATTTCCAATATGAAAAAAACACTGGAACTTGTTTATTAATTTATTTTTGGTTCATTTTTAGTTGTGAGTGTGTCTGTGCTCCTGAATCAGCCTCTCCTGTCTCCCTCCTCTCCCCCTGCTCCTCTTTGAGGCAGCAGCAAAGACTAGTTTTCTCTCAACAAGTTTTAAAAGTGTATCTTACCTTTTTTCACCTAGTTAACTTAATTTATTTATTCATGCATATTTTACTAATCACATTACATTTCATTTAGCTGACGCTTTTATCCAAAGCGACTTATAATGACCGATTACAGGGACATTCTCCCTGGAGTAACTAAGGGCTAAGTGCCTTACTCAAGGGCACACTAGTGGTGGTGTTCCTGGCGGTATTTTAACTCGCAGCCTTCCGATCTTCAGCCCACCTCACTATTGTGGAAATTGATGTGAGATATTGTACCAAAGAACTGTAATACATGTAAAAGGGCAGAAAGTCTTGTTGCACTTTCCAGACATTAAAAGAGGTCTGTTGAGTTCCCTGGTAATTATCAAATAGTAGCAGTTAAGTGAATACTGTTCAAGCAATACCTGTGTTTGTGTTTTATACTGATTTCTCTGTTTTGATCCTTTCATAAATGTGAGGACTAAAATGGCGAGAGACAAAGGGCTGTAAAAAATGAGTTTTATTGCAGTGGGGGAGGTCGAGGTATGCAGCACAGGGTGTGTGGTGTGGGGAGAAGAAATTCTGTTTGAGATCTCTGGCAGGCCAGGTTTTAAGGAAATCTATGTATCTTGAATAAGTATGTGTGAGTTTATACATTCCTGTGTGTTAATAGTTGAAGGAACAAAAGGTACATTTTTCCTCTCCAATATAGAGAGGTTTTTTATAGATTTCTGAAACAATGTTCCCTTTTTTTGTTAGAAATAGATGAGCACAATAGTTTTTTCTTTGACTTTTTACCTGTTTATCAAAAGAGTGTTTTAAGCTATTTGTGAAGAAGGAAGATGCAGAATTAAGGGTGATTTCTGTTTGGAGTGTAAAGATTATCCCTGATAATGTTTTCTGGGTTAAACCATCGATAAGTTTTACAAATGGGGAGGGACATTTTCCTTGAGTTTTAATGGGGTGCCTTCCCAACACCTGTGGCTTTCAAAGCTGCCAGACGCTGATTGCCCTGTGAGATAGCGTTTTGGTATCTCCCCAATGAAACGCCACCCCTTCTTTGTATTAGGGAAATGTTTTTCTGGTGGTTCTCTCTCTCTTCATACGCTGTCAAGACGAATAGGATGTCCGCAGTGCGTGAATAAGGGCGGGAGTACTCCACACATTGCTTATATGATTATTTGAATTGTATAAGTAATGTATTATATTATATCGTATTGCATTATACTACTTTGTTTAATTAAAACGGATTATTGTTTAACTGGTATCCTGTTGTCTTCTAATTCCTTCCCTGTTATGATTTCAAGCAGGACTCGTCAAAACAACACGCGGTGAGGAGTTGGGTTGTAAAAAACCCCACCTCGCAACAAGTGGTGACCCGACGTGATGGAGTGGGAGTTCACAGGGAGTCACATCAGGAGCCAGCGGACGAAGCAGTCCAGGGGGGCACCTCGAAATACTTCTGACAACTAAAAACAGAGCTCTATACAAAAACACAGGTAAGCACGGATACCCGTTACACTCGAAATCTGTGATTTGGATATATTCAAATTTTTTAGAGTTGTCAGGAATATTTCTCAGTGTCATAGACTAGATGATTAAATAATGCAATGCATATATTAGTATAGGTAGGTAACGACGGACTACTAATCTCATAAGATAGTGTACTGCATACATTAACATAGATAGGTAACGACGGACTATAATTGTGGTATAATTATGCAGTACATATAGAATAAAGTAGGTAACTTTGGACTACTATGATGATAAAGCAAAGGCGGAGAACCTTAAGAATGCTACACGTGAAGCGACGAGAAATGTAAGGTTAAGGTGAAGGGCCCCGTTGATTTTAGGGAAATCAAGTCGGCAATTTCAGTCGGTGCGAGTCCAGTGGATTTCCTGAAAAGATATCCATGCAGGGCGAAACTGAATAATACTTCTTCAGCCTCATAGGACGCTGGAGTGTATTATATGTAATTAAATACCAAGAGGAGATACGCACATTTCAAAAAGCCATTTTGAAACGAACGGAATCTCGTTCTCTTGTTCTGTGGGGTTATTAATCTAAGAAGCTAAACGTGACGATAAAGGATTCTGTTGACCTGGGTTTCGGCTCCATGAGGATGTCACATAGCTGAAAAGCCGTGTCGAAGCGCATTCTAAGGTCGCATTATCTGTTGAAATAAACATCGCACCAAAAAAGCTCGATAGACTGTACGGGGAATAATTTTATGTGAATAACTACTAATAAATAAGGGAGAAAAGACCAGATAAATATGCATAGTTTAAGCTGGTTGCTCTCAGAAGCATCTTTCCCCTCAAGTGAGGTGGAACTGGTGAGGTGCCGCCATCTGGTGGAGGTATTTTGTAGTACTTCTTGCATTATTACATTCCAGTTGACCAGGCGCCTTTAATCCGAAGCGACTCACAATAAGTGCGTTAGACTAGGAAAATAAAAAATAAGAACACAGGATAATTGAAATATATATCTGGGTTAATAGAGCCAAAACATTTCAAGTACTACTCAACTGCCTTTCGGTAAGCCAGTCCGTTAATAGCATTATAAGTGCTTCTGGTAGTACTTCTTGATTAATATAATATAATATATATATATATATATAAATATACATCATTCAAAGTGGGGGTGTAATACTGCAGTTTTTTACACTCAAAATAGTTACACATTTGAATTAAGGGCAGGACAGTTAAATAAATACATTAACTGCGTTAGGAGTAACGACGAGTATTGTCCAATATATTAATAAATAACACTGAACACATAGCAACCTAGTCAGATAAATAAGATATAATCACCATGGAGGGACAGTTTGAAAATAAAGATTTACACGTCCCAATTCCCGGAAGTTTCCGAGAGCAATGGAGACAGACTGAGAGATTGATTCTCAGTGGACTCAAACAGGGAGACAAGAAACAGGCTAGTGCCGACCTTGAGTTCCTCCATAAAAAAATGATAGAAGAAGACAGAGTGGGAGGAGATGAAGCTCTAGGAAATTTAAGCTCAGCTCTAAATGTTTATGAACGACAACTTGTAAAAAAACTGGGGGACCTAAACCAAAAAAAACACGGATTAGTAAGCCGGAGGAAACTAAACAAAGATAAGGGAGAAAAGTCAGATAAAGGATTGCGAAGTCAAGCTGGCTGGAGGCGTGGGTTTGAGAAAGCCCCCACTTCACAGCTTTCCTCTAAAAAAGGAGGGAATAACATTGAAGATTAATAGATCAATGTGTCGTAGATATTTAAATAAATAAGAAACATTGCATTGTGAATTTCGTGGTATTTGTCATTTACTGAGAAGTTTACTTATATTTCAAAGGCATTGATTGCATACAGTAACGTTGAGGGAAAGTAATAATACTGTTTGCTGAGTATATGAAGCAGGTTAAAGTTTGATTCAAATTGAACATAATAGTGGATTATTCCACCTAGTGTTTTTATAATATCATTAGTAGACATTAATTGTGTTTGTAAGTTTATGAAGAAAGAGTAGAAAGTAAACGGGAGGTTGTTAAGAGAAGTAGATGTTTTGAAGAGTTCAGAGAGAGTAAAACTTGTTTCTAAATAATGTCATATTGTTTTGTGAGTAAACATGAAATAAAAATATATTTACTAGATATAACAACAACAGGCTTAACTAGGTTGACAGAAAACTGCTATGAACCAGTTTCAGCAGCTACTGTCATATCTGTGTTCTAAAGAGAACATATGTTGCATTTACAATTCATATTAAGGAAGTCCACAATTGATACCATTAAAGACCTTTTGTGGTTTCAAATTAAAGAAGATTTTAAAGATGAAGTAAGCAGGACTTCAACTAGACAAAAGAGATTTTACAATGTGGTTTTACTACTTTTAATGGAGTAAAGAATCTGGGTAGACTACTGCCATTGATTTGTTTTATCATTCACATGTTTCAGCATTCCTGACCATATAGACACTCAGCCGTTTTATTTTGTAACCCTTTGGGGGAGAGATTTAAATTGAGTTTATCTCCAGTTGCTGGTTTTATTGTGATTTACAGCGGCACTGGAAAGTTGTGCGCCACCTTTGGGTTGTACTCTGAATCAGTGTGTTGGTGAAGAGTTGCTCACTACAGAAACAGAAGAACTGTGCAAAGAACGCATCTGAGGAGGGTTTGACATTTTGCGTGTACCTCGTTGCCAAGGCAACAGTGGTGGGAAGAGGAACAGCAGTTTTGGGGGATTCCTGCTGTGCAGAGGACAACGGGTGTCTGCGGATTGTAGCACATTGATCCAGAGGTGCCTTCCCCCTCAGGACATCCCAGTGCAAGAGTTTCATTGATCCTATTGGCTACAGCTGCAGAGGACAACGCATTACTGACTGTTCACAATGTGACAAGATCTTGAGACAGGCTGGTCTCAGGCGGTTCAGACTCTGAGGAAAATATGCGATGATTTGACAGCATAACTGTGCAAGAGTTTTCCAGAGGGGGGTGTACAACAATAACATTAGTGTTTGAGAGGGGAGGCTGATTGTTTAAACGATGGTCTGGAATACTGAAAAGATTAAAGTTTAATATTCTTGGTTGACAAACAAGACATCTGATTATTAGGTCACACATAATAATTTAGACATATAAACTAACTATGAGTAAAGGGATTAATGGAGTTCATATCCTAGGGAGGGTTAGTTAGGTTGCGAATACTTCGCAGGGTATTTGCTAATGTATTTTGAAGAACAAAAAACAAGGACACAAGTCCAATTTTGCTTTGTTTTTAGATTAAATTGTCCGTTACCAAAACTGTTCACCTTGTGTCTAGATTTGGACTTTGATGGTAAGGGAGTATTTAGGCTTATTTTTATACATCTGACATTTTAGAATATGTTGGCTAGTCACTAGATAGACATTGGTTAAGAACTTTTCTGAGGATTGAATATTTGTTCCATTTCTACATATTCCTATTTAAAAAGTAATTTTAGAGTAAAGAGGGCTGAGGCTGAAAGGGGAAATAATGTGGGGCCTTCAATCACCCAGTAAGGGTGCATATTATTGACGACCAATAGGGAGGAGGGGTCACTCGACCCACCCTGCGGTGGTTTTTGGAGTCTTACTTGCAGCTTCACAGGAAGCTCACGGCGCCAGATTATGAGTTTAGAGGACTAGCGGCACCACCTCCTAATGTACATTCATTTAGTTAGTAATTAACTGACATTTAGAGATGTTAAAAAGTAAAAACATACCTACCATGAGGGATGATTCCTAAGTTCAGCTACAAACCATTGATGAAATTACTTCTGTTTTTAGGTCCTTGATAAGGGAAGGAGTGATTGTTACATGTTCAGGACACCCAGGGTTCCACGCACTGTTAAAGAGGGTAACATTGTTCTTTAAGTGCACCAGAATTGAAGATAAATTAATAGAATGAGTTATGGAATACATAGCAGAGCTTTACAGATCCTAGTAATGTTTTGACACACGATAATAGTCATGTACACAAGTTTCTGAATTACATCTATTAGACGTGTTGATATTGATTAGGTGTAAATGAACTACAGTAGTAGTACAATAAGGAAGTGACATTTGTTGGCTAACACTTTTCAGGGAATTTGGGAAAACAGAGATATCTTGAACATTATAGTTGTAATTGTGAATTAATAAATGATGGCGCTCCATATATACAGATTTCTATAGACGGAGGATGCTGGCCTGTGCTGGAACATCTCTGCAGGGCACGACACATGGCCAAAAAGACCAACTGACCTTTGACCCTGACCGACAGGGTAACTTGGGAAGGCACTCTCAATGACTGACTCTGAGGTGTACCTGACCAAAACCTGACTTTACAACCTGACAGTGTGAGTGAGTGTATGTCTGCACCTGATCAGTGCAACTGCATGATTTAAAACGATGACTAATCAAGCATGTTTTGGACTAACACATTATTTTCGTGTGATAATAATGTGTGAAATGAGAGGTTTCCTAACATTGCACAAAAGGGGAAACCGTTTCTAACCTACTTGATATTTCACTCCCACAGGAGGTGGCTGTTTGCAGAATGTGAAACTCAAACTAAAACATGAAGATTCTGTTTCTTTTAGGACTGAATGATGGAGAGAAACACTCTCAAGTGTTTATTGTGGAAATAATGGATGTACATTTGGAAAAATGTTTGGTATTGTCTTATAATCCATTATGACCTGAAGGTTTTCTTCCCATACAGGATTTTGTTTACACATGAGAGAATGTGTAAAAAAGGGGGAGTGTAAACTTTACAATGTACATTTTTTTTATTTAGGGACTGAAAGGAACCTGCTGCCCGAACTCGATTGTTCAATCTGACCATTGATTGACAGTTTTAGAATTGACCTGCTCCATATTTGGGGATAACACACTGTTTGATGAATGTTGACATGTCTCTAATATTGATTGAGTTATAGCAGGTAACACAGATAGAGAATCAGTGGCCAAGGGGCTACTGTGAGAGATGTAAGTCCAGAATGGAATGCTGGGAGCTGACCTGTGAGTAATGTTTCAACAGACAACATCATGTAACTAGCCTGGTAAAGAAGTAAAAGCCATAGACTTTATTGTTTAGGTCATTATGGGGATATACATTTCATCTACATTTATAATAGAAAGACATTTGATGACAGTTTGTTAGAATTCTGTATTCATTTTTTCAGTGGGATAATATCTAAGCACTGACGGGTAGAAGCAGTATCACCAGGAAGCCATTCACTTTGTTAGTATCGTGATTTTGGTTGTTTTTGAATCCATAAGATTAGTGTGTTTCTTTACCAGAAACATTAGCAGTTCAAATCATATTTAGATTTTTAATGGGATCTCAGGGATTTCATTTAAAAATAAACACAGATGCTTGTCAGAAATTCAGAGCTATTGAAATATGTTATTTAGTTTACCTAAAGATGTTGGGGTTCTTATTTAGTGGGCACAGTCCAAGTATTAAGATTCTGAAGCTGCACAATTAATTTAGAAAACCTGTGCACAGACATCTGTTGTTTTAAGACACCCCACCAACAGGCTCCAAGTTGCCTACGCAGTGGTGGGTCAAACAGCCGAGGGCTCCAGAGCCCGGAGCGTAGGCTTGAGGGATTTGTATCAGATTTCTCCACACAGGTTGTTGACGCCAAAAGGGGGACCCGAGACGCAGGAGGCTGACTGTCAACCACTGGAGCCAGTGTGCGGCGGGGGAAAACACCTGCGAGGACCCTAGACGACATCTGGCTCTCGTCATGGAGGTCGACTCGGATGCTGTCATCAGCGGACTGGAGGAGAAGGACCTCGAGGACATCCATCCAGCAGTCGTCCCAGGAGGCATCATCATCGGACCGGGGAAGGAGGATCGGGAGGACATCCATCCAGCAGTCGTCCCAGGAGGCATCATCATCGGACCGGAGAAGGAAGATCGAAAGGAAATCTATTCAGCATCGACTCGGAAGCCGCCATCACTGCCAAGCTATGGGCAGCCTCTACCATGACAGCTGCTTCACCTGCAGCGCCTGTAGTCGAAGGCTGAGAGGGAAGGCGTTCTACTATGACGCAGGAAGGGTTTTTGTTCTTGAAGAGGACTTTCTGTACTCTGGGTTCCAGCAGTCTGCAGACAAGTGCAACGCAGGTGGACATCTGATCATGGACATGCAGGCCTGCAGGCCCTGGGGAAGTTGTACCGCCCCGGTTGCTTCCGCTGCGTCATCTGCAACGAGAGCCTGGACGGAGTGCCCTTCACTGTGGACACTGAGTATAAAATCTACTGTCTGAAAGACTACCACAGGGTCCTGGCGCCTAAATGTGCTGCGTGTAACCAGCCCATCCTGCCCTCAGAGGGGTCTGATGAAACCATTCGAGTTATATCCATGGACAAAGACTAACCTGTGGGTGTTGTTGTGTGCCGTGCATCCGCTCATTATGTGTCAGACTAATCACTTCCACCATTGAGGGAAAAGCTGCTTCTCCCCCTCCTGACACTGTTGGCCTGTGTCTCGGAGGACGAGTATGGAGACTCAGCAGACAAGGACGCAGTTTTTTGACATTTTTTGGTCTCCCTCTCATTCTGCCATAAGAAATTGCTATGAAGGGCTGTTTCTAAATGTTTAAAGGGCTCTAAATATAATGTTGAGAGATGAACACAGTGGAGAGGAGCGACAATAGTTATGGTTCAAGTGCCTTGTATAAGTTGCACTCTTTTTTTAAGAGTGCAAAAGAGGGAATTGTGGAAATTGATGTGAGATATTGTACCAAAGAACTGTGATACATGTAAAAGGGCAGAAAGTCTTGTTGCACTTTCCAGACATTAAAAGAGGTCTGTTGAGTTCCCTGGTAATTATCAAATAGTAGCAGTTAAGTGAATACTGTTCAAGCAATACCTGTGTTTGTGTTTTATACTGATTTCTCTGTTTTGATCCTTTCATAAATGTGAGGACTAAAATGGCGAGAGACAAAGGGCTGTAAAAAATGAGTTTTATTGCAGTGGGGGAGGTCGAGGTATGCAGCACAGGGTGTGTGGTGTGGGGAGAAGAAATTCTGTTTGAGATCTCTGGCAGGCCAGGTTTTAAGGAAATCTATGTATCTTGAATAAGTATGTGTGAGTTTATACATTCCTGTGTGTTAATAGTTGAAGGAACAAAAGGTACATTTTTCCTCTCCAATATAGAGAGGTTTTTTATAGATTTCTGAAACAATGTTCCCTTTTTTTGTTAGAAATAGATGAGCACAATAGTTTTTTCTTTGACTTTTTACCTGTTTATCAAAAGAGTGTTTTAAGCTATTTGTGAAGAAGGAAGATGCAGAATTAAGGGTGATTTCTGTTTGGAGTGTAAAGATTATCCCTGATAATGTTTTCTGGGTTAAACCATCGATAAGTTTTACAAATGGGGAGGGACATTTTCCTTGAGTTTTAATGGGGTGCCTTCCCAACACCTGTGGCTTTCAAAGCTGCCAGACGCTGATTGCCCTGTGAGATAGCGTTTTGGTATCTCCCCAATGAAACGCCACCCCTTCTTTGTATTAGAGAAATGTTTTTCTGGTGGTTCTCTCTCTCTTCATACGCTGTCAAGACGAATAGGATGTCCGCAGTGCGTGAATAAGGGCGGGAGTACTCCACACATTGCTTATATGATTATTTGAATTGTATAAGTAATGTATTATATTATATCGTATTGCATTATACTACTTTGTTTAATTAAAACGGATTATTGTTTAACTGGTATCCTGTTGTCTTCTAATTCCTTCCCTGTTACGATTTCAAGCAGGACTCGTCAAAACAACACGCGGTGAGGAGTTGGGTTGTAAAAACCCCCACCTCGCAACACTATCCATTAGACCAGTGGTTCTCAAACTTTTTCTGTCATTCCCCACTTTGAACAGGTGGGCCATTTCAAGCCCCACCTGTTCCTCATCACTCCAATAAAATCGTAGGCCAAGGGCTACTTTCAAAAAATAAAACAAGTCGTGAGCTACTTTTACTCTTTTTTGTTTTTTTGCAGTGTATATATTTAGCACATTTTAACATTATTATTATATGCTACCTTTAACCTTTGTGTGCTGTTTGGGTCTGTGGGACCTGTTTTCAGTGTTTACTAGGGGTGTAACGGTACACGTACCCGTACCGAAATTATTCGGTACGGGCCCTTCGGTTCGGTACACGTGTGTACCGAAGTGTACCGAACGAATATAACGTTAAACGTAAAAAATTGAGAACGTGAACAACTTCTTGGAAGTAATCTCAGGTGCTGCGTCGCAGCATTCAGAGTAATTTTCTCCCATTGTGTTCAACGCGTCATAGAGCGAGCAAGTAATTTCATTGGACGAGCTGGTCAGAGGGATGCGTTCAAATGCAGTCAGTAATTTGAGGAACTGTCGAAATGGCGAACGCAGATAAAGTTGAGCTCGAAAATCCTCCAGCATCATTGAAGTCTCCGGTTTGGGAACATTTTGGTTTCGCAGTTACGTACAAGGATGACGGACAAAGACAGGTGGACCGAACCAAAGCTGTTTGTCGGCATTGTTCGACTAACATTGGTTACGCGGCTGGCAATACATCAAACTTGCACACTCATTTGAAAAGGCATCACCCGAACGTGAATATCACCGTATACCAAAAGACTGAAGTGCAAACCCAACTCCCGCTAGCATTTGAGCCTCCACCACTCGCAAAAACTTCAGACCGAGCCAAAGCTATTACAAACGGCAAATATCCTTATGTTGCCATGGTAGCAAAGCGCTACCTGGCTGTATCTGCTACCTCTGTCCCTAGAGAGAGGGTGTTCTCCACAGCAGGAGATATTGCTAGTGCCAGCAGATCTGCCCTTTCGGCAAGCAATGTGGACAAGTTCATCTTTCTTTAGAACAACATGAGAATACAATGACAAGCAAGTCATAATGTCAAGCTGGCTGCTTAGGTACTAGTACAGTAAAGTTCAAATACAGATTATTTCAGTTCATCGAAAAGCTGCACCTTAATGTTTATTTTATTATATTTTATATTTATTTGAGTGAATATTCATAGTTTAATAATAATTAAAAACCCCAAACTAATAGTTTGTTTTGTGAGTACTAGAACAGTACAGTTCAAATACAGATTATTTCAGTTCATCGAAATGCTGCACCTTAATGTTTATTTTATTATATTTTGTATTGATTTGAGTGAATACATTATTCACAGTTTAATAATAATTAAAAAAAAATATGTTATGTTTTGTGATAATTTTTTCTGCTGTACCGAAATTTAATTATTTTAACCTGCTTTATTTGGTGGTGGACGTCACCTCCTCTAGGGGGGTCCGGGGGCATGCACCCCCAGGAAGATTTTTTTTTTTTAAATGTTGAAGTTAAATGCATCAATCTGGTGCACTTTGAGCCAGGGCTGCGCAATTAATCGTATTTTAATCGCAATTACGATTTTGGCTTGCAACGATTATGAAAACAACATAATCGAAATAAAATGATTTTATTTTCTTTAAATAGGTTTTTCAGTTGAATTATACTTAAAGTTCAGGGTAATCAACTGTTAAAAACATACTTTTCAAATTATTTTCTTCAATAAATTGATGTTTTCAAAGTTAATCGTTTTTAATAATCGTGATATCAATTATTGACCCAAATAATCGAGATTATGATTTTTGCCATAATGGAGCAGCCCTACTTTGAGCACAACATGAATTTATGGATACAGCTCTCAACACTCAGATGAAAGGGAGCTGTATACTTTTCAATAATCCAAACATCTTTAGAATATGATCACAACAAATCATTTAAACTTGTTTATTCTTATGTTACGTAGTTAGCATTCTTTATTTATGCATATTTGACTAATCCCTCCCCTTTTAAACTTTTTACTGTCCTATAGTACACATTGGAATGATTTCTTACTGTATTTTTTACAACTTTATTAAATAGATAAAGGTGTGGTCTCGCTCTCTCTCTCTCTCTCTCGCTCCACATTGCTTTTCTTCAAACGCTGTTGTGTGCGTCTGTGAGAGCGTTTCACATGTGTGTATGAGAGATGTTTACCAGTGCCGAGCCTGTCGCTGAGGGCCTAAGATATTCTACAAAATAATATTTTAAAACAAATTATATATTTCTTTATATAATTGTTTTAAATATGTTTTAGTAATATTTGTCATTTGTTTTACCAAAAATAACTCGATTTAATTGTATTTAAAATAACATTTCCAAAGAAATAAATCCTTTGAATCTGCCTATTCAGTTTCTGTTTGAATGTGAAGGGTTAAATGAATGAAGCTCCTCTCTGCGAGGTGAAGACAGGAGCTGATTGCACGGCCAGCTATGAATTCACAGAGGGCCAGCTATAGTAACTGAATGAGAGAGTAATGTCAAATGACAGTACAATTGACCAATCATATCTTCCCTCTAAATGGGTGGGCTTTATTATCGCGGACTTTATTGTTTGTAGCCTTTATTTAACCAGGTGAAAGCCCCTTGAGATCAAAAGATCTCTTTTTCAAGGGTGACCTGCAGGACATTAGTTACACATGTAACATAAAAACAACAGAACAACAATAAGGATGACATACAACATAATGTACAGGGTACAGTTTACAAAACTCTATTTACAGTGACAGGTACCATGAGTATCAAACAGCATGTCACCCAGCTGAGTTTTAAAATGATGCAGGGGAACCAAAGTGCTCAGTTTTAAACAGGTTTGCAGACTGTTCCAATTTAGTGGAGCTGCACATCTAAAAGCTTTCTTCCCTAAGACAGTCCTAGCACTTGGCACATTTAATAAAACAACATCAAGAGATCTCAGGCAATACGTACTTTCAATTCGTCGAGAGATCAGAGAGCAGATATAAAAAGGTAGTTTACCCAACATGGCTTTATAAATGAACATGTACCAATGACTGAGCCTCCGTACAGTTAGTGAAGGCAGACCTGCCTTGGCATACAGGGTACAGTGATGAGTAAGTGCTTCACGGCCCGTCCACACTACAGCGTAGACAGCGTCAATCTGCCCATTCACTTTCAATGGGGTGACGTCACGTTGCCTCGCTTTTTCGCCGAACTGAATTGTGGGTAGCATAGCGGTCCGTCTACGCCGTCTCCGGCGTCAGAAGTTGAACAATGTTCAACTGAACGATGGGGTTTTTTGCTTTGTATGTCGGGGGCGGGAGATTCATGTGATTGGTTGTTGGTCGTGTTGCTTGAATAAAATCCCCAAGCTACAGACCAGCCCAGCTCCAAGCTTTTTTTGAAGCTGTAGTGTGGACGCTCCGTTACAGTTAGTAACAAATCTCAGAGCACTGTGATACGCAGCATCTAACTTTTCCAGGCAATGGGCAGGTGCATTTATATATATATCAAATCACCATAGTCCAGCACAGGTAAAAATGTCACAGTGACTAGCCTTTTCCTGGCTTCAAATGAGAAACAGGACTTGTTCCTGTAGAAGAAACCTAGCCTAACCCTCAGCTTTTTAAGCAGATTAGTGACCTGAAGTTTAAAAGTAAGACGATCATCAAGCCAGATACCAAGGTATTTGTAACAGGCAACAACTTCAAGTTTTGTTCCTTGCGTAGTTACAATATCAAAAACAGGCTCTGGTGTCTTTTTTGCTTTTGAAAAGAGCATTACCTTGGTTTTATCCACATTTAAAAGAAGCTTTAATTCAGCGAGCTGAGTCTGAATAGTGTTAAATTACAGGCTGTTTTTAACAACAGCCTCTTTAATGGAGGGACCTGCACAATACATCACAGTATCATCCGCATAAAAATGTAAAGTAGCTTCATCCACATTAATACCTAAACTGTTAATATATATGGAGAATAAAAGTGGTCCTAAAACAGAACCTTGTGGTACACCATTAGAAATGTTTAACCACTCAGAAGACAGCCCATCAAAATGAACACATTGGGACCTTTCAGAGAGGTAGTTCACAAACCACCCCACTGCAAGGCTGGATATGCCAATACTGAGTAGCCTCTGCTTTAAAATGCGATGATCGACGGTGTCAAACGCTTTGGAAAGGTCAATAAACAGAGCCGCACAACTCTTCATGAACAACATTGACAGTAAAAGGAGTAAAACTGAAAGGGTTTTCCAGACCACATTGTTCAGAGTCACGGATTGGGGTGTTCACAGAAGCAGAGTTAGTCACAGAATCAAAAATAGAACTGCAGGACACAAAATGCTCATTAAAGTAATTTAGCATAGTGGCCCTGTCCGATATAGTGCCAGATGCTGTGGTAAGGCACGGAGGTAGCTCATTACGGATCTCACCGGTGGATATCGATTTTATTGCTTTCCAAAATTTCCTAGGATTATTTAGGTTTTCTGTGGTAACTGACAAATAGTACTTCGACTTTGCACTTTTGACATTTGAAGTGAAGCTATTCCTTAGCTGCCTAAAACGCAGCCACTCTATCTCTGAGCCTGATTGCCTAGCCTTTGCCCAGGCCTTGTTTCTCTCATGAAGGAGACTAGACAGCTCAGCAGAAAACCAAGGATTGTCTCGTCCCTTTACTCTAAATTTACGCAGGGGTGCATGTCTATCAATGATCTCCATAAAACCAAGATAAAAATAAGACCATGCGGTTTCCACATCAGCAAACAGATCGATTTTACCCGAATCAAAATCAAACAGATCATGCACAAAACCCTCCTCAACAAAATGTTTGTTGTCTCTCTTAATGATAATGCAAGGTTTAACCTTTTGGACCTTAGTGTCCCTAATTGTGGCTACAACACAGTGATCGCTCAGATCATTTGCAAATACTCCCACAGATGAATATTTATGGGGAACATTAGTTAAAATGAGATCAATTAGGGAGGATTTATTAGGGGACTTAAAGAGCCTGTGACACCATCCCAACAACTGTTGTGCAATGAAATATTGGGCTACTAGTAATCTCGAACCGTCAGTTTAAAAAAGAAAAAGCGATACCGTTCCGTTAAATATCAATAATTTCGAACATCGCGGGGAAATTCCTTGACTCATTTTGAAGTTTTGGGGGAAGCCGGAAGTGACGTCAATGCGGGAACGCTTCGAGAGCCAAACACGGACAAAGTGTGTTGTCATGCGTAGAAATGGTGAATTACTGAGATTAGGCACGTTAATAACGTTTTAATGTAGTTGACTACAGTATATTCATATTTGTCAGTGCTTTCATGTCAATTCGGCGACATAAACATAAATGATCGTGGAGAAGATGATGATTACATTAGGATTAAAAATCGGGAGTGAGAGCTGCCGAATTTCCTCCCGTCGGATGTGATATAAAAACAAATCGATTATTCTTGTGGTTGTAAACTCAAGTGGATGAAACTACATTTATTAGTGCTTTCATGTCAATTCGGCGAACATATGATACATTAAATGATGAGTGAGGATGATGATTAAAAATCGTTTGTTTGAGCCGGTCTGCATTTCCTGATGAGAAAACAAACCGATGCTTTTTGTAGTTGTAGTACACCAACAACATGGATTAAACGTGTGTTTTTTTTACCACAATGTTGGGGAAATTAATGGATAAAATGCACGGATTATTATTATTATTCCCACTCCGATCGGGACACTAGGTCCACCGTTTCCCCGCAGCGAGGCTCCCCCCGTTGACAATTTACGTGGGCTGGGTGCAGTGGCGGACTGGCCATCGGGACGAATCCCGATGGGCCGGTACCGAAGTGGGCCGGTCGGATAAGTAACTAGCACATCCCCCATAGGCGGCGCGTGAGGCTCAGGTTTGAGAAGGCTAAATAACTTATTTTACCTGACGCCTCCGGCGTCTATAGAAAAGAGATCAACTCAGTGTGCGGAGTTTAAATCTCTCAAGTCATATTACAGGATAAAGAAAATACAGTTTAAACTGCCATGCAGAGAAGACGCCGACGTGTCGCACTTATCATTCATATTACATCATCAATCAGATCATCGATCATATAATATCATAATATATCATTTTTCCTTATCTGAGTCAGCTTCTCCAGCCTCATCTGGCCGTGCAACACTCACAGTGTCACAGACTGGATGCAGAAGTATTATTTAACACATTATGTTGACGAAACACTCGAGACAAATGTAATTAAAGTCAGATCCACTCGTGTCTTAGACGTGAACGCGCTCTCAGCTGGAGAGAGAAACCCTGGCTTGATTTACCGAGTTGATAACCAGCGTCGTAGGACCGCTTAGCGATATCTCGTTTGTTAGTTTGTTGTTGTTAGATTGTTTGTTACTCAAACATATCCAGGGTCTGTTGAACTGGCTTCGTAGTACAGGGCACAGGTGGCGAGCAGCGCTAATGTCAAAGACACAGACATTATACATTATATTTGTATTTTACCAGGATGCAGTGACACAAATATTTACATATTTACATTTACTATCTACAGCACCCTGACATCCCCCACTCCCCCCGTTGACAATTTACTAGCGGTACCGAAGTGGGCCGGTTGAGAGTCCCGGGATGATTGTTAGTCCCATTCCACCACTGGCTACATGACCATATGATCGCCCATATTGACGCACCTCATTCCTAAACTTCTAACAGATACAACATAAACCGATCCTTCAGCCTCATATGAGCTCTCAGACACGTTCAACATTAACCTGTCATCGCTGTCTGAGCTTGCTGTTGTGTGCGCCGTCGTGCGTTTACATCTGACTGTATATATATATAAAGGTTTACATGCAGATGCTGGGATCCTGGACGGTGCAGCTGGAGCGCTGTGCCCGCAATGACGTCACCCATCATTTGGCGGGACTTGAAGAATCCGCGAGAAGATCCAGAAAATTGTCAACATTGAAGGCAGATTAATGGTTATCAAAGTACAAATATCCAAAATCAGTTCAGTAACGGTTTTCAATGGGACAATATGTACTCAAATTGATGGGTTTGGATGATGGGGGAAAACCGTGTCACAGGCTCTTTAATATTTGGGCGAGTAGGACTGTCAACAATCTGAGTAACATTCAATGAGATACAAAGGTTTTTAAAATCCTCTGACACTGCAGTTAACCAGTCCCAGTTAAAATCTACAAGTAGCACTATTTCCTTGTAGTCTAGTTGTGATAAAAGATTTGCTAGTGAAGACTAGCAAGAGGAGTCTTTGACAGCTGAGGGGGGTCTGTAACAACTCACCTCCATGACCTGTTGACCCTTTGCCACTTCTATATTTATGGCTAAAAATTCAAATTGCTTACTGATCGATTTGGAAACTAATGTGGTTACACTGAACTTATTCTTAACATAAATGGCAACGCCACCACCTTTATTAGGCCGGTCGGTACGATACACATTAAAACCATTTAAGGAAATGTCAGAGGCCAAAATAGACTTGTTTAGCCATGTTTCTGATAAGACAATGACGTCAGCGTCAGTCGATTTTGCCCAGATATGGACAAAATCTAGTTTACCTAACAGACTGCGCAAATTCAAGTGGATGAAACCCAACCCAGACCTAGCTTTAAAATCAGCAGGAGTAGCGATCTGACTATTACTACTGGGCGGACCAGGGTTAGGTTGTACATTTCCTGACAGTAATAACAAAACAAAAAACAGGCATCTTTTCCTCTTAAATGACACACATACATTGTCATCTAATTTAGAAACACCGGAAAAGTCTGCGAGAGTGTGATTAGAGCTTAAGAAGCAGTCCTGAAGAACCATCATCGCTGGAAAATAAAAAAGACAAACATATTTTGTCGAGCAGATTGACTGTGACAAGGCAACCGGTAATTGTTTGAGCAACACATCCGAACCTTTGCAGGGGATGCCCACTGTGGGTGGCAGAACAGACCTGAATCCAGTAGTCTTCTCAGAATGACTAGAGATCTTCTCATAGTCCAAAACAGTTAACAGGAACAGCAGAATCCCGATATGGGCCATTTTCCAAGACCAGCACACAGTATCAGCGATGTTCCTGGAGCAAAATCAGCACAGCAGCAAAGGACAGGCGAAAACAGCAGCATGGAAGCGCTCCGGTCCCTCCGCGTTATCCCCGAGGTGAAAGCAGGCCTCTGCAACAGCAGAACCAGGACAGGTGGAAAGCAGGCCCCAGCGGTGGTAAAATCCTCCTGCGTACAGCAGCACACGCTCGGTGGAAGCAGGCCAAGCCCGAAGCGTGGATCCACTCCGTCTCTCCGCGACGACTCCGGGGTAAAAACCCAAGTTCTGCCCGCTGTGAAACGTTTCTGGTTTCCATAGCAACAACAACTGTCAACAGCGTAAACTCGCCTTCAAAATAAAAGCATGCCAAATTACACTTAAGACATACAACTGCAACGAAAGTAACAAACACAATGCAATATACTTTTCAATTTCAAAGAACACAAATTGGGTTATTTACAGGTGTAAATGTGTGATAGAGGGTCGCTTTCATTGATGCGTTTTGCACCCCGGGCCATGTTTTTATATTCCACAAGTGTGAAAAAAAAAAAAAATATATATATATATATATATATATATATATTTTGTATTTCTCGACCCACCTATCACATCTCTGCGCCCCACCAGTGGGGCGTGCCCCACACTTTGAGAAACGCTGCATTAGACCAATAACTACCCTCTCAAATGGAAATATGTGTTTACATAAATGGTGGCCACACCGTTTGAGACCCACTGAGAACTTAGACTAAGTTAACTATCTAAACACTCACACACAGAGAGTCCTTTACCCCACCTGAGCTGAGGTTATCCCGAGCTTGAATGACACACAGAGACCAATCAAGGGCTGTGATTTATGATCTTTATGACAGTGGCCATGTCGGCAGGCCACATCATGTGGACAGCCAGTCACCCTGTGTGAGGCAGGCCACTTAACAGGCCAGAAGGAGGCGAGATCAGAGCAAGGGAGTGAGGGATCATTGTCCACAAGTTAATCGATCGCAGATGGCGCCGTGGTCACGGACGAATACAAAAAAAGTATTAAAAAAAAACAAAAAACCTAAATGGGTCGAGAAATATACTTGGGCGGCCGTTATTATACCTGGGTGGCCCCGCTCAAGTATAGTCTGTGTGGGAAACCCTGGCACGGCTCAATTAAAAATTAAAGTCCAGGGTTTCCCACACATAGACTTTACTTGGGCCGCCCAGGTTTAACGGCCACCAAAGTATATTTCGCGACCCTTTTTTTTTTTTTTTATCCGACCGCGAACACGACGCCATCGGCAATCAATTTACTAGTGGACAATGATCCCTCGCTTGCTGTACCTGTTCGCTCTGCTATCGCGTGGAGGGTCTGCTAACAAGCGACCAACAGAAAGGTTAATGTTAATGTTGTTGCACCTCACAAATGCCTAACACTGTTATCCCCAAATGAAAGATCACAACCTGTTTTGAAATATACAATATGAATGCACAACATGGTTAGATAGAGGTTAGAACATTCTTTAATTGTCAGATCAAGTCTGAAATGTGACTTGCATCACAGCAGCTCCATGTGTAACATCAACATAGACAAATAAGACAAACGCAATACATGAGAAACAAACAACAAACACGTAACATAACAGCATGATCAGTGAGAGCTGTTGGCGTCTATCTCAGATCACAGCACGTTTATTTCTGACATGCGCATGAGCTGAGTTCCTCCCTAATGGATCCACCGCAGTGCCAGGGCGCCATCTACTGACGTTACAGTGTATTGTATACATTTGAGGAAGATTATATTATTAAAAAATAGTGGGGTGTCTCTTTAAACTTAACATCTAGCATTTCCAACCTGCTACATTAGCAGACCCTTCACGCGATGGCAGAGCAAACTGGTACAGGCAGGGCCCATAGTGATAGCCCTATAGTTTAAATCTACTACCCACAACATATGGAAATGTGTTAATATTTAAATAAATAATTGTATTTAGGAAGCTATCAATGTGATTTTAAGTGGGGGTCGACCTCAAATCTTCTAGGGGGGTCCGGGGTCATGCTCCACCGGTAAGATCTTCTTTTTTTTTGTGGAGTTAAATGCATCAATCTGGTGCTTTTTGAGGGGGAAATAAAGAGACTAGATCTATGGAAAAAACCTTTATTAAACGGAACTGTATACATTTCAACAATCATAAAATCATGGCCATAACCAATAACATACCATTTCCAATATGAAAAAAACTTGTTTATTAGTTTTTATTGTGTTAACTTGTGTGTTTATGCTTTTTAGATTGACTTTCTCTCTTTCTCTGTCGGTCTGTTCTAGAAACCAAAAGGAAGAGAGACACGTCACAGCTGTCAGCAATGTGACAAATCCTTTACAACATCTGGAAATTTAAAGCGCCACCTGTGTATTCACACAGGAGAAAAACCGTATAGCTGTGAAGAGTGTGGGAAAACCTTCCATCAATCAGGTGGTCTCAAAACACATCAATTTATTCACACTGGAGAAAAACCGTACAGCTGTGAAGAGTGTGGAGCAACTTTCAATACACCAAGTAATCTCAAAACACATCAACGTATTCATACTGGAGAAAAACCGTACAGCTGTGAAGAGTGTGGGGCAACTTTCCCTAGAGCAGATGCTCTAGAATCACATCACCGTATTCACACTGGAGAAAAACCGTACTGGTGTGAAGAGTGTGGGGCAACTTTCACTACACCAAGTAATCTCAAAACACATCAACGTATTCATACTGGAGAAAAACCTTACAGCTGTGAAGAGTGTGGGAGAACTTTCACTAGATCAGGTGATCTCAAGTCACATCAACGTATTCACAGGGGAGAAAAACCGTACTGGTGTGAAGAGTGTGGGAAAACTTTCACTAAATCAGGTACTCTCAAGACACATGAACATATTCACAGGGGAGAAAAACCGTACTGGTGTGAAGAGTGTGGGAAAACTTTCACTACATCAGGTGCTCTCAAAAAACATCTTCGTGTTCACACAGGAGAAAAACCATAGTGGGTTTTAGAGAAGCAGTCACATTTAAGCTTATATTGTTTTTTCACAGTTTACAATAAACAATTCCCATCTATTGGCCATGTGTTGGGTAATCCTTTTTTCCCCATTACAGATCCCATCCCAACAGCGCCATCAGTTGATGTAACGTCAGAATTGACAGGCATAATGTTCACTGTTCCTTTAAGTTTCGTTTTCTGGCTGTCCTTCTGCTGACAGCGCGCTGTTTCAAACGGCTGACATTATTGCAGCATTTAAATCCAAGCCATTGTCCAATACAGCTTATGTATCCAATATACAATCAAGTTTTAATGCTGCACATACCCGGCCGCTTTCCCAGCATTGGCTCTCGGCGTCTCCTTTCACTGTCTTGATGAGGACAGGTGGTGACAATCTCCAGCTGATTGTGGCGTGTTGTCCAGCTGATCCAGGATGATGGTGTCAGTTGTGAAGTAATCCAATTGTTTGTCCGGTGAAAACGATCCTTAATCCAATGCGATATGTTTCTTATATTGTCCAGTTTCAATCATAGAGTAAGATTCTACTTAATGTAATGGCAATTTAAATGTTCCAGTGTCCTATATCTTTTTGCCATTACTTCACAGGAGGGTTTAGAGTGATCCTGAGGCAGACACAAACATATGAAGTTCCGGTCTTTTGCTGCAGTTTTAGAATGATGTTTTATTGCTTTACATACTAAGGTTTAACTTAGTACTTTTTTTAACGCATGTAAGATATGCAACACTAAGCAGTCTGTGGCTCTTTTCTGCTGTAATGCTGCAAATGTCCCCTCTGTGGGACTAATAAAGGTATTCTGATTAAGTACAGTGTGTCAATAGTTGTAGTATGAGCATCTGTCTGGGCTGGCCGTCAGGTAGAATCTGTATGCTCTTCCTCCTGTGTCCTCTTCCTCTCCTGTCACCTATGACCCCTTTTATACACCCGGTGCAGCTAAACCCCGCCACCAAGTGTTCAAAAATAATATTGCACTATATATATAAATAAGGTAAACTGAGACACCAACAACACTCATAAAATGGCTCCTGCAAAGAGTGGGAACACCTTTTCTTAAAGTATTCACTTTAAAACCCATGAGCGAGTTTCACTGTTCATTAATCTGCTTCATGTATCTAGAACATATTTACGATGTTTTCAATTTGATTCTATTCTCTTGTTAAAATGATCAGACTACCAAAAATAAAATGGCCTTAGAAACAGACTCGCAACCCTGCATATTTGTTGTGTTATGCTTAAACATGTCATTCCCTTATTTTCAAATACCACTGGTTGTGTAGTGATGTATTTGAGGTGTACTGTCCACATAGCAGACCTGAAGTCGTGCAGTCAATGTATGCGAAGTGTACAGGACATTGGTCTGTGAGACTCAAAAAAGCCTTTCTCGCCTACCTGTCTTCTTTCCATCAAAGATGGTGTGGCATATAGGGAGGTGCAATCTCCTGATGATATAGACTGTATTATAGTGGATCTCAGAGTGTGCATTAAGTGAAACCATTTGGCACACTTGGGGTCAGAATTTGGATTATATAAGCCTCTTTGCCAACTATGTGTATTTCCAGATTACACAACGAGCTTCCTATTAAATATGTAATTATAAAAATGTTTTTTTAATCAGCAGACACTTGGGTCCAAAGTGTGGTAATATTTATTTTTGGGAGAATAGTGATTCAAATTGACTTCTCATGTCTGTAAACCTTACATCACTTCGACATCCAGTTAGAGAGATGTGTGGCAGTGTTGCTTTCCCTCTTTCTGTGTGAAATATAAGTGTCTTATCTGGCTAATAAATACCTAAAGGAAAGCCTAGCTGCATAAGTTTACGAGGCAGAGTGGGTGGACAAGCATGTCCGACCACTCTGCTGGGGTTTGTTGTGCCAGAATTCCTCCTCAGATCTGATGGACATCTCATTATCGATCTCCTCCTCCTCTGAGATTGCAGACAGGATGAAGGCGCCTCCTGCTGGATGAACGCTGATATTTTAATAATCTGTTTTCCTGTGTGGAAATCTCAGAATAGCCTATCTGGCTTCACACACGCCACACACACACGGAAACTTAACCAGTTAAAAATAACGACTAAATGATTATAAGGATCTTGGGTGGGGATGTTTTTTTAATTGAACAGAACGCTTAATGCACCGTAAAGTAGTTTAATCAAGCACTCTTATGGATCCCCGGCTGAATTGAAATTCTATTAATTACACTTGATATAATATAATTTAAATTAGATTTCCCTAGCAACAGCCGTAATTAAGTAAAAAACAGTTTTTACTTAATTTCATTGTTCTGGCTTTTAATTGTGGTACACTTGACTGGTGTAATTTGTCATGGTTTTTGTATTGTGATCAAACTTTGTTTTACTTTTTGTTATATTAATATCATTGTTACACTTTGGGCTGCATTATTGCATGAAAGGTACTATACAAATAAAGTTATTAATATAATTGGTATACATCAATATTGTTGATATTGTCAGATTTTCAAGTGCATTTTCATACATATTTTATTCAATCAGAAGATAAAGTCATGACATCTACATCTTATTTTGAGCGTGTGTTGTTTGTTTGTAAATCTAATTAAACACATATTGGGAGAAAAAAATACACACACAGAAGTATCTTCATTATTTCATTTTAATTTCTGATCTGTACAATTATCATAAAATTCCAAAAGCATGGATATTATATACAGGCGAGGATTGTGGCGGCAGATCTTGGGTCCAAATACTGTTATGAGACAGATTCATTGCATATGTTAGAATACATATTTAATAATATAAAACACCACAAAATCCACAAATAAAAGTATAAACCGTGTCGAAAATATCCTGCATGATGATAAACAGTGTGCTCTCCCTTCAGGTGTACACACTCACAAAAAGAGTTTCCTGTTGGCCGATTAATGAAGGAACTCTGTACGTTGACATTGAAAAGGCGTATGACTATGTGGAGGGAGGGATTACTGATCAAATTGAGTAGAATGAGTTTTGGAGGGAGAATGTACAATTGGGTAAGAGCCTTTTTAACAGACAGGACATTTAGAGTGAAGGTTGGAGCAGATATTTCTAATTATTTAGAAATAGAAAATGGTATTCCCCAAGGGAGTGCAGTCAGTCCAATATTATTTAACATCATGATTAATGACATTTACATGCTTAGACACATGCATCCAATCGGCTCTATATTTGGATGAGGGGAAGAAATGCCCGATACGTATGGAGAATATAGCTAGAGCGATTACAAAAGTGGAGAGGTGGTCATATAACGGGATTCAAAATGTCAGACAGCAAGTCATGCTACATGGTATTTACAAATAAATACAAGATTGATGGCCAACAGCTAACACTATATGAACGTCCAATGACAAAGGTGAATGAGTTCAAATACCTAGGACTGTGGTTTGATAGCAAATATAAATGGAAAATGCATATTAATCAAGTGGAAACAAAATGCAAAAAAGTATTAAATGTATTGCGAGTTGTAGCTAGATGCAACTGGGGCGCAGTTAAACAAGCATTAATAGACATTTACAGATCAATTATGAGGTCCACAATAGACTATGGTTGTATAGTGTATGGAGCAGCAGCAAAAACATCGCTTTTAAAATTAAATAGAATTAAAAATTGATAGAATACAATATAAAGCATTGCGGCTGTGTATTGGAGCGATAAAGTCATCCCCTATCAATGCAGTTCTGATAGAAGCAGGAGAGACACCTCTGGAGATCAGAAGAGAGAAACGTGCTCTGTCATACTGGGTCCGACTACAAGGAAGTGGAGAGGAAAATATCACAAACAGAAAACTACAGGATTGCTGGGAATATGCAAAGTTCCAGGGGCGTGGGTTTGGCTGGACGAGTAAGGAAAGAACAAGGGCATATGGAGTGGAGACCATCACGTTTGCCAAAGCAACCCCATTTAGCCGTGTTCCCCCTGGCTTTCCCCAGAAGCTAAATAGATGTGACGAGTATCATAGAAGGGGAAAAAAGAGTGGCAAATAAATGAAGTGGGAATTCAAACGAGTGTATCTGAACGAAAAGTACTACAATTACCTCAAAATGTACACAGATGGTTCTAAGAACAAGGAAGAGTGTGTTGGGGTTGGTATATACATCCCAGACTTTAAAGTATCGATCTCCAAAAGACCGTCTGATCAATTATCAGTGTATACAGCAGAAATGCTGGCTGTAATAATAAGATTACAGTGGGCTGATGAGGTCAGACCAGATAGGGTGGTGATATGCACAGATTCATTGTCCATATTAAAAAGCATACAGTCAACAACTACCAGAGAAGACATTCTCATAGAACTTAACCATAGCCTGTTAAGACTTCACAGAGGCGGCATACTGTAGATCTACAGTTCTGCTGGGTGCCTGCACATGAGAGGGTGAAAGGGAACGAGTGTGCACGTCCCGGCTGCGCGGCTGCACGTCCTGGCTGCGCTAGCTGACGACGACTAGCGGCTAACCACGAGGGGCTAACGACAGCTAGCAGCTACCCATGGCTTCCAGCTAGCGGCTAACGGCTAGCTGTTAACGGCTGTCGACATATTTCTGTTAACATCTGACTGTTAACAATTTAAGTTAAGGTTCGACCAGCCGGTTGACCTCGTGTGGACACTCTCACCTTTTTCATCACCTCGACGGCGGTTCCAGACGCCACTCACGTTTTCATCGGCGCCTGGGTGGCACACTCCTGGACCCCGTCTCGCCTCGTCGGTTTCGGATGTCGCCCATGCTGCCATCGGCCCGTGGGTGGCGCACTCCGGAACCTGTCTGGCCTCTCCTGCTTTCCGGGGATATCCAGACGCCACTCACGTTTTCATCGGCGCCTGGGTGGTGCGCTTCGGGACCCTGTCTGGCCTCTCATCTGTCCACGGCTCCTTCCTCCCGGGGAGACTGCTCCTGCCTCCCGGGGATACCTCAGGGCTTGCCGAGGATTTCGTGCCCACCGCCGCTGTACGTTTGCCTGCGGCCAGGATGCTCTCCTGCTTCTCGGGGATACCTCAACGCCTGCTGAGGACTTCGTGCTCACCGCGTCTGCCTGCGGCCGGGTTGCTCTCCTTCCTCCAGGGGAGGCTGCTCCTGCCTCACGGGGATACCTCAACGCCTGCTGAGGACTTCGTGCCAGCCGCCGCTGCGCGTCTGCCTGTGGCCGGGTTGCACTCCTTCCTCCCGGGGTGACTGCTCCTGCCTCCCTGGGATTCCGCTCCGTCCTTCCGGAGATTTCATGCCCGCCGCCGCTATGTCTTCACCTGCGGCCGGGCGGCGCGCATTCCTGCTGGGTTTGCCACGACACCTACTGCGGCTCCCTTACGATGGCCCGTTCCGGCTCGCCCCCGGTGGGGGTGCCCTCGCCCTCGTTAGGGCCCCTACCCACTCCTGCGGCCCCCTTTCGTCGGCCCGTTCCATGGCCCGGCCCTCACCTGCGACCCCACCCTCCTCGGCCCCTGTGGTGCTTCCTCCACGGACGCGAGGATTTATTGCCATGTTTGAATTCTGGGGGGGCTTGTGTGGTGACCACTCATTAATACACTGGGGTTCATAATTCACACATGGAACTACAGTTGGGGTTTTGTTTCCACACGGACATGTTATGTGTTGTCTATATATGTTGTGTGTCCTCCTGGCTTCTCTCTCTTCTTCCCGGACTGCAACCGGACAACATGTCTTGTTCTGCTTCTAAATAAAGTACCCTTTTGTACCATTATTGCACCGCCTCTGACTCCCTATCTCTCGGCACTACAATGTAGAACATATCTTGTTATATTGTGACATCTATAAAGCGGAAAGAGAACAATTAAAGGCTAAAGTTTTAGAGGCAGAGAGGGAATGGAGTGTGGTTGGTGTTTTGGGAACAAAATGAGAGGGAGTAAGAGCTACCAAAAAGGCACTGTTTAAATTCTTGATTGAAACTGGGGTAGGAAAAATTATTTAACATTAGGTCAGGAAAGAACATAGATTTGTATTTTTGTTTCATTTATTTCATGGTTTTATTGATTGATTGATTTATTTTTATTAGATCATAGGTTAATACGGTGGCTGGGAAGTGCAATGGACAATTACAAAGTGTGAAACACTTTAACAAAGCTTGAAACAAATTTACATTTTATAAAACAAAATTACATTAGCAAAAACACTTTTACCAAAACTTTAACATTAACGAAAACAAATTAACAAGAGGCAAAACACTTTTACAAAGCTAAAAACAAATTTACATTTTATAAAACACTTTTACCAAGGACAAAACTATTTAACATTAACAAAAACAAATTAACAAAATGCAAAACACTTTTACCATAACTGAAACAAATTAAAATGTCCCGAAACCCATTAACATGTCCCGAAACACATTTACAAACCAGAATCAAACCGGAAAGGGAATGTCCATCATACCGGAAGTGACGTCTTAGTGATTGACTCAAATTTAAATTTGTTTAGGTGGAAAGACCGTACGAGTGTGTTTACGTTCGGTAAACATGTTTTGTCCGTTTTGTGGAAACAACCTGGTACAAGTGACACGGTTTTGCCTTTCGTGTGGAGGATCTCTGGAGTGTTTAAAGGACACGGACCAGACGGGTGTACCAAGGGCGCAGGGGACATCGAAACAGCCGGAAAATGCTAAACAAAGTAAGTGTAGTATTGCGCTAGCTTTGTGATGCTAATGTCAGACATGCAGTAAATAAAAGTGCAATCGCAGTTTAATATCAGTCAAATACCAATCCATGTCTTAACGGAATAGCAACGCATTGAGCTAATATGCTAGTTTTTATAAACTTAAACCTTAATGCACACTTGCTATTGCTGATTGTTGGAGCTGCTAATTTTTACATTTGTATTGGAACTATTCATACCAGCAGAACAACCAGGCCCATCCTATAAACTTTTCATGGAGTACAGAAACTCAAAGTCAAAAGAGAAACAGTCTTTTAACTGTGGGAAAGGAAGACTTAAACAAGAAAAGAGACGAGTAAGTAAGTAGTGAGTAAGTAAGCTGCATTATCCGTTTCATACACATCTCAGTGTCTCTGTGTGTGTCATTACTTATATCTCTCTGCTATTTTACTAGATAAACATAGGAATGATGTCGCCACAAGGAGTTGATTTAAAGCCTCGGAGAGGGAAAACACTCCCGTTGTTTACAGACTCGGAGGTAGCAGCACCTGCTATACTGGAACGAGCTGTCCAGAAAATGAAAGCCTTTAACAAGGACATGGATGAAGGACCGTACGTCCTTTTGTATCCAGACTGCTCAGAGGTTGTCAATGTGCCTGGTTCAGAAAAGCCATTCACATTGGCAGAATATAAAAAGGACTTAGGAAAGGCATATGCCAGGATCACCCTTTTCATTTGCCTTGAGAAACATTTTAGAGGAGGTTTGTGGATGTTATTATTGAATATTTTTACATGTTAACATCCTCTACTGCAGCATACATAATAATGTGTTGAACGTTTTGCTTTTACTACAGGGGATGATACCTCAGACTCTGATTCGGATATTGTCATCACATCTAGGAGCACAGCTCCTAGACATTTGTATTTGTATTTCAGATAGTAATATCTGATACTGAGGATATGGGTCCACCCAAAACAAATACAGACAAGACTACTTGCTACAGGTAAGTACAAATGTTAGTGACTCACTTACACGAGAAAGACATTTTTGTTTGTAAGATGTTTTAACATGGGAATTATCATTTCCTAACAGTACATACACAGACCTGTATGCACCATGTGTTGAAGAAGAGGACGAGGAGCTGGTTGCAGTCAACATGACGAGTTTATTGGACACTGAAATGTAAACGGACAGCTATTACAGTGGCATTAAAAAAGAATTCTCTGTACAATATTTCTGGTACAAAAATAATTTTTTTAAACTGTTTTTTCACCCTCTGGAATATCCACTAATAAGGTCACTTTTCGTCCTTTACAGGGAGGAGATGAACGTTACATTACCTGCCATTATTGCTAACCTGTCACAGCCTATTGATCATGGAAGAGTCAGCCGGTTCAACATTTCAAGGGCTAATGTTTGGGATGGAGCAGTCGGAGGTTTCAAGCGTACATCGTATTCAGAAAACTGTGACATGCTGGTAAAATTCACTGATGATGCTGGTGTTTTCGAAGAAGGAATTGACTCAGGTGGTCCCAGGAGAGAGTTGTTATCTCTACTGATGAAGAATCTGAAAGACCGGCCCATTTTTGATGGACCAGACGGACGCCGCTTCTTGGTCTACAATGCAAATGGTATGCATACGGTTAGAAGTGTACTAATACAATTGTTAATGATCATTAACCATATATATCACATGACATGATTTGTTGCTTGAACAATTTTCCAAAACTTTGAGTGTCATTACAGTACATCAAAGTATATGATAAATAATGTTTTAATTTTGCAATATGAATACATTTATTCACAGCTGTTAGGGAGGATGAATACTACTTGGCAGGAAAGATGATTGCGGTGTCAGTTGTGCATGGAGGTCCAGGGCCACATTTCCTGTCAGAAGATCTTGTACATTATCTTGCAGGCCAGCCTTCATTCAAAGCAACAGTTGATTTAATAACTGATGAAGAAGTAGGGAAAGCTTTACAAGAGGTGAGAATTGCATACAGCAACAGTGTGGTAGGGTGGATTATTATGTAGTTCGTGCAGTGTTTTGAGACATCTTTACTTTACCTTTATCACATACACCGAATTGGCTTCATTTTTTGTTTTGTGATCAGAATCAGAATACCCTTTTTAGTCCCACCGAGGGGACATTTACATTCCTGGAGCAGAAAAGAGCCAAAGACAGCTTAATGTTACCTAAGAAGAATGACTAAAAACTATTAAAGATACACAAACACAATTTACAAAAAACACATCCTGTAGTAGAGGATTTAGCAGCCAGGTATATATTGCAGAAGGATAGTAGTAATGGTAATATATAAAACGTGTAATGGAACAAAAATGGCAAGAATATACAGTACATGCAGTTATTGACTGGATTGTTTGTCCATTTTATAATCTTCAGATTGAGAATGCTGCCTCAGTGGATGCCTTGCGAGAAATGACCATGAGACACAGCACAATGTTACAGACAGCAGGTTGTCTGAGACATGTGGCTTCTGTTGAAGGAAAGAAAGGAATTGTGTCAGACTACCTCCAGTGGTACATTATTGGCCGAAACTCATCTGTAATTGACAGGTAAGATCATATTTGTATTCATGTGATTTTTTTTAAATGTATGTAAGAATTTTTTGTTTAAAATGCCTCATGGTCCCCCTCTTTGGTTTATTCTATGTTTATCTGTTAGAAATTAGTCAGTGTCAAAATGTGTGCCTGTGTAGTATAACTGATATGGGATGTCCGTCTCTCCTTTCCCTGCCTGTCTTGTGCCAATCTTTAAGTGCTCATGCCACCCCCCCCTTGTTTTAGGAATTGGTTATTTAAATGTGTTTAAATTTTTTGCTCACTCTTCAGATTCAAGGAGGGTCTTTCAGCCCTTCAGTTTTTAAACGCACTACAGCAACACCCTACTCTGCTGGCCCCGGTCCTGTGCCACTCTGAAAAGCGACTTACTGCTCTGGAACTTGAGCGACTCTTCAAGCCTGACCTCAGTCCACCAGGGAGTAACAGGAGGCTTAGGGAAAGCCACACTTTGGGCTACTGGGCAGACTATCTCCTCGATTGTGAAGGTTTGTAAATCGCTGTTTTTATAACTATTTCAGGAAACACATTGCCAAAATGTATCTGAACATGTTTTCTTTGCGGAAAGCCAGACTGCTGTGTCTTTGGAGGATGTTTTGATGTTTGCGACTGGGCTGACTTCATTTCCCCCATCTGGATTTGAACCATCGCCAGGAATAGAGTTCCTTGATGACTCTCCATTCCCAATGGCAAACACTTGTTCCAACACATCGAAACTACCACTCCTTGACGCATACAATGTGTTTAAGTCCCAAATGGACTTTGGAATGCAAAATTCTCCAGGATTTGGCGGCGCCAGGATTATTTTGCTGCAGTAGCTTAGCAGTTGCTATATGACAGCACGGCGTTGCTAGTTAATTTTCAAAATAAACAAACAATACCAGTGGGCCAAGCACGAGCCTGTTCATATTGTAGCATTCACCACTATTCAAGATCACAAGCCTTCAATGTCAAAAATGTTCTCTTTATTTACAGAACCAATCAATAGCGTAACACTCATGACTTTCACGTGACACACACTGGAAAACGCACACACATACACACACACCTGGAAGGGGTGGTCTCTCCCTAACTCCCACCAACAACATTGCCTAAATAACGCACTTTTCCTCCTCTCTGGCCTCCTCCTCCTCCTCCTCCTCCTCCTCCTCCTCCTCCTCCTCCTCCTCCTCCTCCTCCTCCACAATTCCCCGTGTTAGATCTCACTGTCAGCACGCCTCGAACAATGCGCCACGTCGGAAAATACAACACATTCTTGATTCATTTAAAATGACAATTTGTAACTGAGAGGAGTGACTGCTCATTTCTGCCGAGATGCTCAAAGGGTGAGACGCTGTGTCTGAGAATCACTGACGAGCAGAATGTGTATATTCTGGAGTGGAGCTCTGCAGAGAGCAGGGTGGAGGAAATGAGGGCAGTGGATCATCACGGTGCGGAGAGAAGCAGCGCTAGTTCCACTGCAGCTCGTGGTAGCAGCTAGCTGGTCCTGCTGCTGCGGGTGCATCGGGTCAGTTGGCGGGGGCACCTGTTCTTCGTGGTCCCAATCCTCCCGGTTTTCATAGTGAACATCGGGATCCTTGTGGATAGCAGGGTTGTCCGGCTGGACCGGCTCCGTTGGAGATCGCGGTCGTTTACGCTGACTTGTGACTGTGAGAAATGTTTCCATTTTCGATCTACTGAGAATTAGCCAAATAACAGTTCACAGTAAATTACAACGACCCGCCCCTGATAGATCCCGCGAAAATGTATCATATTTATACACATTCTCGCGGGCTGCGAGAATGTGTATAAATATGATACATTTTCATATCAAAACAATGGGGTTGCTAAGCCGTTGCTAGGCCAATTGTTGGAGTTGCTATAGCAACTCCTAGATACCCCCTGGCGCCGCCCCTGCATGTGACTGGATGACCCATTGAGTACAGACTCTATGAAGGTTGTTCATAGAGTAAAGACTCTATGAAGGTTGTTCATATAGTCGTTGTTAGATGCGAGCGTGTTTTTTTTATTTCTCACAGCTCATGTTGTCCATTTAGTTTGGGACAACATCAAAGTATTGTTCTATACCTATACAATCTTTATAAATACTCTGAACTTTGCTCTACTAATTTCACATTGCGACCCATAGCTTCTTTGTTGTAAATCAGTCATTCATTCTCAGGTTTCCAGTGAGTCCACATGGTTGAAATAAGACTTATACAGAAATGTTCTTTCTGCACACAATTACACACACAACATAACATTGTTTGTGCTTGCTAATTGGAGCGTTGTTTGTTGTTATTAGGGTCTGAGACCTAGGTCGGCGAAGACCCTATTGAAATTGGAAAAATTGGTCGCGCACCGATAAACCTGCCAAAAACAGGGAAAACGACCGACAAAAGCGCAGAAAATGTTCGTAAATAATGACGGCTGATAGGCTGCGTGAGCCCAGTCACGTGGGTGGAGCCAAGTGATTCCAAGTGAAATCTGAAATCTCAACGTATGCCATTTCCATGGAAACGCATCCCTCGCCAAAAACTCCGATGTTGTTGTAAGTCAATGGAAAATTGTCCAAACAGCACCAGACTTCAGACTATCATTAATGGTCCGGCCCTCAACAGCTCTACGTGAAATCGGAAATCTCAACGTATGCCGTTTCCATGGCAACGCATCCCCCGCCAAAAAAAACGATGTTGTTGTAAGTCAATGGAAAATTGTCCAAACAGCACCAGACTTCAGACTATCATCAATGGTCCGGCCCTCAACAGCTCTATGTCAATTATGGGATGTCATCATATGCCGTTTCCATGGCAACGCGTCCCTCGCCGTGAAACACGGTGTTGTCCTAAGTCAATGGAAAATCATCCAAACAGCACCAGATTTCATATGATGGCTAATGGTCCGGCCCTCAACAGCTCTACGTGAAATCTGAAATCTCAGCATTTGTCGTTTCCATGGCAACGCTTCCCTCGCCATAAAACACGGTGTTGTCCTAATTCAATGGAAAATCATCCAAACAGCACCAGACTTCAGACTATCATTAATGGTCCGGCCCTCAACAGCTCTACGTGAAATCTGAAATCTCAACGTATGCCGTTTCCATGGCAACGCATCCCCCGCCAAAAAATACGATGTTGTTGTAAGTAAATGGAAAATTGTCCAAACAGCACCAGACTTCAGACTATCATTAATGGTCCGGCCCTCAACAGCTCTAGGTGAAATCTGAAATCTCATTATTTGTCGTTTCCTTGGCAACGCTTCCCACGCCATAAAACACGGTGTTGTCCTAATTCAATGGAAAAGGTTCCAAACGGCACCAAACTTCAGACTATCATTAAAGGTTCCGCCCTCAACAGCTCTATGTCAATTATGGGATGTCCTCATATGCCGTTGCCATGGCAACGCGTCCCTCGCCATAAACGACGGTGTCGCTGTAAATCCAATGGACACGGTCCCATCGTCCCCCAATCTTCACTTTTATATCACCGGTCCATGCCTCAACAGCTCCAAGTGAAATCTGAAATCTCACTGTATGCCGTTTCCATGGCCGTGAAACACGGTGTTGTCCTAATTCAATGGAAAATCATCCAAACAGCACCAGATTTCATATGATGGCTAATGGTCCGGCCCTCAACAGCTCTACGTGAAATCTGAAATCTCACCATTTGTCGTTTCCATGGCAACGCTTCCCTCGCCATAAAACACGGTGTTGTCCTAATTCAATGGAAAAGGTTCCAAACGGCACCAGACTTCAGATGATGACTAATGGTCCGGCCCTCAGCAGCTCTACGTGAAATCTGAAATCTCACCATTTGTCGTTTCCATGGCAACGCGTCCCTCGCCATAAAACATGGTGTTGTCCTAATTCAATGGAAAAGGTTCCAAACGGCACCAGACTTTAGATGATGACTAATGGTCCGGCCGTCAGCAGCTCCACGTGAAATCTGAAATCTCACCATTTGTCGTTTCCATGGCAACGCTTCCCTCGCCATAAAACACGGTGTTGTCCTAATTCAATGGAAAATCATCCAAACACCACCAGACTTCATATGATGGCTCCTAGTCCGGCCCTCAACAGCACTATATAATACAATACTTTCTTTTAGTTTTAACTGCATGGATGGATTTTTGTATGACATGTCTTGTGTTTTAAACAAAAGATCAAATTAGATCGAATGTTATTTATGTAGCCCAAAATCAAAAGTTATATATTTGTCCCTGCGGGATTTACAGTTTGTACAGATCAACAAAACATGGATGACAGATTAAAAACATAATTAAATGACACCATAGACAACCATAATAATGTGATGTGTACAAATTAAGGATCCAGGGGGATGTCAAAATTAGTGATGTTACGTATTGTGCAGAGGCTTCGGAGCGTGTGTCGAGTAATCCCCGAAGCTTTTTGTGAAGCATGTATCGAGGCTTGTATCGTTTTGGGCCAGTGACGTCATCGATGACAAACGAAGCCTCGCTGCCTGTCGATACCACGTGACTGCTTCACGAAGCGATTCAGATCGGTTGAACCGTTGAACCCATGGATGGTTGAACCACAGTGCTGATATTACCCATGCCATGGATGTATTTATAAGAACCATATTACCCCTCCTGTACCCGGGCCCCGTGACACAATGGAATTAAGAGAGCTCAGACCCTCACTTATATAGAGGTCAGAACATGTCATAAGTATAAATAGATACAAGCCTAAATAAATGTAGGAATAAAAACATGAATAAATATGTTGCAGTGTTTTCAGTGAGATTCAGCGTGTGTGCTGCGGCTCAGCTGGAAAGCAGTTGACTCCTGACCGCAGGGTCCCT